>NC_056746.1:904576723-904581723 GCF_019279795.1 Protopterus annectens
AGTGCTGCTCATGGATCTAAGGGAACCCATGGTGGGCAGCCTAAACCATCTCAACAGAGTCTGCCAGTAATAGGGGAAGCCAGTAGTTCAGCTACACATCCAGGACCAAGGGTGAAATGTTTTAAATGCAACCAGTGGGACCATGTAGCATATAGATGTCCACAGAGGCAAGGTGGGGAACAAAAGGTGGGAGAGCCAGTAAGTGGGAATGGCAAAATGCCAGCACTAAGTTGGGTACCAAATTAACACAAGAAGTTATATCCTCCATTGTGAAGCCTGCGGTGAATAAATAGTCTACTCCAGTCAGAGCTTTATGAGGAACCCCATTCCACATATCTTTGGCTAGGGCTCACCTTGACTGGGAGGGTGGAAGAGGGAGCTAGCAAGTAGGTGTGTTTGAAATTTCCCTGCAGATGTCCTGATAGGGAATGATTTTGATAATGCAGTAGCTTGTGTGCATGTAGTGACACTCAGTTAGGCTTGGAGACAAGCATTTGGTTGTGGGAGCCTGGGGGGACCCAGACAGACTGCAGACTTGAAGCCAGGACTGGTGTGGTGGTTACTTCAGGAAGGGAGCTACCCTGTAGCAATGAGACTAAATGTGAGCCACAGCTGCTTGAGGGTGCTGATGTTCCCTTGGACAGAGAGACTGTAAGAGCAGAGGTGAGTAGTAGTACCCAGGCTGACAGTGAGGCACCGCTATCAGAGGGTGCCAGACTTCCTATGAAAGGGGAACTGGGAAGGGTTACAAAGAGAGAGCTGAGACAGGCTCAGCTCTCAGGCCCTACATTACAAGGCCTGAGGGAGGTAGCTATTGAGGCAACTGATTCTCAAGGGAAGGGGGAATCTGTATACTGGGACAAAGGGTTACTATATAAAGAGTGGACCCCTGAGGGAGGGCTAGAGAGTAAGAGAATACTGCAGTTGGTAGTGCCCAGAGCCTACCATCTGGAACTACTAGCCATAGCCCGTGATATTTCCTTTGCAGGTCATATGGGCATAACGCATACCAAGAGATGTATTATGCAGAACTTTTATTGGCTTGGGATTTCAAGGAATGTAACAGGGTACTGCAGGACCTGTGAGCATTGCCAAAAGGTAGGCAAGACATGAGACAAGGTGAAAGCTTCTTTGATGCCTTTGCCTGTGATTGAGGATCCATTTCAGAGGGTAGTTATGGATATTGTGGGGCATCTGAGTACCCCAAGTTCCACAGGGAAGAAGTATATCCTAATGGTAGTAGATTATGCTACTAGATACCTTAAGGTGGTGGCTCTGTCCTCCATCGAGGCAGAAAAGGTGGCAAATGCTTTGTTAGGGATTTTCAGCAGGGTTGATTTCCTAAAAGAAATACTGACTGATAGAGGTGCCAATTTCATGTTAGATCTGCTGGCTTGTCTGTGGAAGCACTGTTGGGTGAACCATCTGAAGACCACCCCTTACCATCCTCAGAATTATGGCCTTGTTGAGAGGTTAAGCTCTATACTCAAGACAATGCTGTGGGCATTTGCAGACAAGTTTAGGAAGGAGAGGGACACATATTTGCCTTATCTGTTGTTTGCTTGCAGGGAGGTGACCCAGAAATTCACAGTTTTTTCACCCTTTCAGTTACTGTATGGGCATAGGGAGAAGGGACCTCTAGATTTGATTCAACATGAGTGGGAGGGTGAGTGTGAATTCCACACGGAGTCTGTTGTATGTCCTAAACCTCAGGACAAGGCTCAGAGAAGTCATGGGCTTGGCCCAGGAAAACCTGGCAGAAGCACAACAGCAGAAAAAGGATTGGTAAGAAAGGAATGTTTAAGCTAGAGAGTATGTTGTAGGGTAGCAGGTAATGGTTCTCATTCTTGTCAGGCACAACAAACTGCAGGCAGCTTGAGGGACCCTTCAAACTGGTAAGGGAGGTCAGTGATGTTAACTACATGGTGGAACTGTTAGCCAGGAGGCAGGGGCACAAATTGTACCATGTTAACATGATGAAACCTCACCATGATAGAGAGGCCCTTGTGCAGGAGGAGTCTGAGGGGGATCTGGTGACTGATCTTCTCAGTGAGGCTCAGACTGACACCTCAGTGGAAGGGGTAGCAATGTCTCAGCAGTTATCCCCTACCCAGGTTCGAGAAATCCAAGCAGTATTACAGGATTTTGGGGGCCTGTTCACTAGGAAACCAGGGTGCACCCTTTTGCAGCACCATGTGGATACAGGACCCCTTAAGCAGGCCCCTTATAGGGTGCCCGAGAGAGTCAAGCAGACTCTGAGGGAGGAGATACAGGAAATGTCGGGACTTGGGGTAATCTAGGAGTGCAGCAATCCCTGGGCCTCCCCAGTGGTGCTGGTACCAAAAAAGAATGGCAGCATTTGGTTCTGTGTGGACTACAGGAAATTAAATAGTCATACAGAGTCAGATGTTTACTCCATGCCTAGGACAGATGAAGCCCTAGAGCAGCTGGGTGGGGCTAAATATCTTACCACTATTGATATTATCAAGGGTTACTGGCAGGTACCCTTGACTCCCAATGCTAGAGAGAGGTCAGCCTCTGTGACTCCTTTCGGCTTTTATGAATTCACGAAGATGACCTTTGGGATGAAAAATGTCCCAGCAACTTTCCAGAGGCTGGTAGATCATATCCTAGCAGGAGAAGGAGATTTTGCCCTTGCTTACCTGGATGATATTGCCATCTACAGTCATTCCTGCCTAGAGCACCTTCATCATGTCAGGGAGGTGCTGGGCAGACTACAGATTGCAGGGTTGACCATTAAGCCCAGATAATGTCAGATGGGTATAGTGGAGGTCTTCTACCTGGGAAACAGAGTGGGGAGTGGTAATATCAGGCCAGAACTTGCCAAAGTGGAAGCCATCCAGGCATGGCTGGCTCCTGTTACCAAAATGCAGCTGAGAATGTTCTTAGGGACAGCAGAGTACTACAGAAAGTTTGTCCCCAATTATAGTACCATAGCTGCACCTCTCACAGACCTGACAATTGAAAAACAATACAGATAATGTAGTGTGGACCACAGCATGTGAGCAGGCATTCCAGAAGCTTAAAGGAGCTTTGAGAGGTCCCCCTGTGTTAGCCAGTCCAGATTACAGCAAATCATTTGTTGTGCAGGTGGATGCTTCAAACCATAGGATGGTGGCTGTACTCAGCCACATTTCCTCAGAGGGGAAAGAGCACCCAGTAGTATATCTCAGTTGTAGGTTCCAACCCAGGGAGGACTGATATACAGCTGTAGAAAAGGAATGTCTAGCCATAGTGTGGGCACTGCATAAAGTTCAGCCTTATCTTTATTGAAGGAAATTCACTGTAGTTACAGACCACAATCCCTTAACATGGCTACATCGAGCCAGCCAGCAAAATCCCAAGTTACTAAGATGGAGCTTAGGGTTGCAGGCATATGATATGACAGTGCAGCACTGCAGTGGGGTTAGCAATGCCAATGCAGATGGGCTCTCAAGACAGGAAATGGGGTAATGTGTTCCCAGATAGTCATCCATCTCAAGCAATGTTTCTCAAGGGTCACTTGAAAAACTAGCTTGAGTCTTTGGGGGGGGGGGTGACAAAAGCAGGTACTGCCAGCACACCCAGCTGGAATTTTGTAAATAATCATGTGTCATTTGTGAATATAAACATGATTCATGTGCTTGTGTTGCAAATGTATTATAACTGTATGTCATGTAGGATGGTTTGTACAGACGTGTGCTAAAGAGATATTTTGTAGAGTACTCAGGTTAGAGATGCATCCACAGTGTACCCTACTGGAAGAGAACAGAAATGTACATAAACTATTATAAATGTAATATATATTGAAAATATAATGTATATATTTTTAACACTGTAAACTGGAACATAGAAGGTCAACTTGCAAAGCTTCAGAAAAATAGCTGAAATGAAATTACTTTATGACTGCACCATAAAAGATGGTTTCAATGCAGCAAGGAGACAGGATGTCTAACACTAGGGAACCTTCTGCATTGTCTTGTAAGTGTTTTATTGTTTTATGTCTTGCAGCAGCTGCAAAGAACTGAGGGCTATGCATTTTTACAGGTAGATGCTAAATGTTGGCAGTTTCTAGCAATGGAGGTATAGCTTGGGAACTAAAGTCAGATGATAAGAAGTGATGTTATCCTGCAAGCATCTCAGCAGTAGTATTGAAAATATTAATTTAAGAACTCTCTGAGAGAGACAGAGTAGTCTGTATTTTGTCTTTGACCTGACAAAAAGACCCATTCACCACACTTGCTCTTCTCTGTAAGTAACATGACTAGGGTACAGTCATTTATTTTAGATATAGTCAGGAACATAGTTGAGCTTAATTTAGATCTTTTTCTTTATTTATTTGAGACTGTCCTGCAATGTTGTTTTAAATATTTCCTGTGATTTTTAACTCTGATGTAACTGTGATTATTTACTAAGTTTTTTTTGTTCATTCTTTTATTATTTATTATTAAATGTATTTAAACCTATCATTGTGGCTGATATTTGGAAGACATATTTAAGTTCTGAGATTACTTGCATACTTATTTGGTGACACTGTGGGCCACACCTAATAGCCTTTCTCTTGGTCAAATTACAATTTGGATTAATAGTAGCATTACACAGTAAGATTGGACACCCTTTGTTAAGGGCCTTAAAGTAACTGATAAAGAGTTGGCTGGTGGCAGTAATAACTACCTTAAAGTATGGGGAAAAGGGGGCATGGCTAGTAAACCTGTGCCAGCCTTTCCCATGTGTGTGTGTGTGTGTGTGTGTGTGTGTGTGTGTGTGTGTGTGTGTGTGTGTGTGTGTGTATGAGCTACTTGGGCAGAGACACAAAGCACTGGTTGGACAGAGTGGGTGCTGGAGGTCATGGCTTGGCCACTCAGCTAGGATCTCAACTCGGTAGCTGTGCCAGTGAGGAGTCTTATTGGGGATCCAGAGAAAGAGGGAGAAACCAGCCCCAGGCTGACTGTGGTCTCTGTGTGCTCTTACAGGTAATTGTACTTTACTGTCTATGTACT
>NC_056746.1:904584223-904749223 GCF_019279795.1 Protopterus annectens
CCTATTTGGGAGTTCTGTCCTGAAAAAAAACATGAAAAATAGTGAATGTTCAGAGATTTTAGAACAAAACAATATTTCCCAAGTTTTCCCCAATAGTTGCATAAAACAATACATTTGTATTTGCAATGTCTTAATAATATATGAAATAATAGGAGCAACTCAAATTCTACAGGAATGAGCTTCTACTTTGGAAATAAAGTCCAGTCAGTTGCATTGGTTGTGAGTATGGTTTGTCTTACAAAGTCTTATGTTTCCATGAAAAAAATAAATTTTTTTGGTATATAAAAACTGTCAGCCCTAGATAATGCTGTTAATAGAAAGGAAAGGCAGAACATTTTCTTCTCCTTAAGCTTACCTTTTCCTTTCCAAGACTTTGAAAGGCATGTGGTAAAAGAATGATAAAACAGGACATTTCCTGTAACTAGAATGTTAGCAATTTACCATTTGATGTGTTCTTAGGCACCAGTAATGCATAGCTACGCATGACTATATCAGTAACAGCAGCCCTGGCAATTGTATCAGCTACATCATATTTACCGGAAATCCCATTGACTCAGCACTTGATTTCAGGAAGTAGCGCTTCTTTTTTATTTAGAATCTGATAAGTCGTTTCAGTTTCTGATCATTTGACCCATGACAGACTTTTGAAAGGATTGCACACTAGCTAAACAGTTATGATCTCTTGTTGACTCCAGAGCACAGAGGGATAAAGCTGTGCTTTGATCCAGATGACCCAGGATCAACTAGTGATCCAGGCACCAGGGAGAACTGATGATGGAGCATGTAAATGTGTGGTCAGTGCAGGTTCAGTCATCCTGGGTGGAGGTCCAGCTTGCTGAAGTATAGGGACTTACCAGAAAGAGTGGTGCATGGCATTACAGGGTATGAGCCAGGGACATGGTGCATGGCATTAGAAGGTATGAGCCAGTAACAAACACTTGGCTGTGGTGACAGTGTGGAATCCTTTGTGGATCATGAGAAGAGAGGTTCACATTCAAAGGGGAATCCACAGCAGGGCCTTGAGTCTGTGAGTATGAATGCTAGGCACCCTGGAGGGTTTAGAGCCAGAAAGTGGAAAATTCCCACATGGCTGCCTGTATGACAGCCAATCAGTGACCACATCTCCCCTTCCCCCAGTTATGGCAAACAAATGAGAAAGGTTGCAGTAGGAGCTATATGGTCAACGGTCACAGAGACAGAAAACCATACAAATATTTATGAGCTCAAAATAACCAACAAGAAGAACAAACACTCTTTATTTACATGTGCTTCATTCTCTATCCCTTGGTAAAAGATAAAGTGCCTTCAGATATTGGAGCTATACTACATGGGTCAGATACTGTATGGACTGTAAAGGCGGCAGGGTCTAACTTCTAAAGAAAATGACTTTGCTAAACCTAATCCATCCATCCATCCATCCATCCATCCATCCATCCATCCATCCATCCATCCATTAACCCCCCCCCCTTTTTCATTTGTGCTCATGGGGATTAGGGTGTCACATCAACACTGATAATCATCTACAACCAATGTTCATACCACAGGGTGGTTAGCCCACTGTAATACAAATCAGTAAATTAGGATGCAGCTAGCATTTGTTCCATACCTATTGGAATGTTTTAAAAAGAAAGGAAACTTTCTTCATTGATTCGGGGACCTTCAGCATTACAGAAACTCTTGTCGTAAGAGAGAAAATCTCAGAAGCAGGCCAGTTAAAACTTCATCCAATAGTACTAATGGTCCCATTAAAACTGGCATCCCAGTGAAAGCCTTAAGACTGTCAGGATGAACTCCCTGATGTGAAATGATATATTAAGTGGTGGACAGATATTGAAACCTAATGCACACTTGCCAGAATCTGATATAAAGAAGAGTAAAGAACTATCATACATATTAATGAATGTAGTGATTGTCCATGTTTGAAAGCAGTCTTATATCATTCCCCATAAGGTACTAACACAGGTATCAAAGACTTCCCTGTAGAAGATGAATGTATGTCTTCTGCTAGCCTTTTGTAATCTGTCTCAGTCTGTGAAGAGACCAAGGAAAATAATTATTTGTGCTAGACAGAGAAAGAGAGAGAGACAGCTTTGGAAGGTTGCAGCTTTTTGTGATTTTGTGTCTCAGACTTCTGTACTTCCAAAACTATTCTGGTGAAAGACAACTTCTGGATCTTAATCAATAGTAACAAATGTGCTTTTAACATTCAGTGAGTTTCCACAGCACCACCAAGTCTGATTTATATTCCCAGGCATGAGGAGTTGATAAAAACAGATGTACCAGTCTCTCCCACAGAAAAAAAACTGTAAGTCCCAGAGTAACAAGTTAACAACTTGGTAACAAGATCTCCTGATATAGTTTCCTTTTCTGAATTACCTTTGTAACCTTTTCACTTTTTAGTGTCTATAAGACATTTCTTTTTAGACTTCTTTTTCAGCGATCTAATCCTTTTCTAAATTCAAAAGGATGTTTTTTGCCCATGCATTTTAGTAAATGTCCTAAAAAAGAAAAGTGACTTGCATCTGTTAGTCCTTAATAGCTATTTGTATACTATTATTATGAATTTAGGTAGAATAAAAAAGCCAGAAACAAATATGCTTTTTCAAGTAAAAAAGAAAACATCCACAAAAAGTGATGTTTTGATAAACTGCACAGTTAGACTACTCTCTGGGTTAGTGGAGAAGTGTGACAGTCAGAACTGTCAAAAGAAAGACAGGATGTACCAAACTATGTCATACAAGGCAGTCATATGCTAATCTATGTTAGTGCATTCCAGTGTGAGACATGAGGTGGTGCCTACAGAGAAGGATGTCATTGCATTTACAATTTCAGGCCAGAAGATAACACAGGGAAGGAGAAACATAAGCCAACTGTGAGACCTGTTGTTACAGTGACTCTCCATGAAGATTATTTAATTGTACACAGTCCTGTCACATCATGAATTCATAATGGCCTGTACTGTTGAAAGTACCAGTCACTGGTGTCCACGGATGTAAGGAGGAAGTCAGCTTGAACAATATCTAAAAGGGCTAGTATTTTTAACTTGTGAATTTTTTTTCTTTATGGAACAGTTCCCTAACTTTTGTTTTATAATTTGAATCTAGTGAATAATATAATTGTAGAATACGTTGTATTAAAAATGGATAAAATAGTTGAGCCCAGTTACAAGCCAGACAACTAATGGAGGCTTTTAGCTCCAGACTTGGAAAATGACTAAATTATAATCAAATACTCCCACAACTTAGTTAAGTCCAGGAGGATACCCTACAACTCCCACTTTTCATATATACTTAAACCCACTGGTAGAGCTAGAGTGAGCCTTCATTTGTTAATAGAAGATGTGCACCGCCTCCATTAATGGTGTCTTGCTACAGTCACAGGAGCACGTACAGATAAGCTGTATGAATGCCTGGCCTGCATTAGGTATAAAACAAAGCTTATGGTTACTGTGCAGATACAGAGCTGGCAGCAGGAGTAATTCCTACTGGGAAGACCACATGAGTTTAGGCTACACTGGTATGACAAAGAGAAGACTTGTCACTACAGCAAGAGACAAGGCCATGTAGGTCACTTCAGAACTGAAAACTACTCCATGATAATTCATGGAAGAAAGATCCATCTCGGAACACTATTACTAAACATAATAACATTTCAGGAAAAACATCCATCTGAAGACATGTACCACTATTAAAAACAATGGCACAATAGTACAGGCATAATCTTGTCATGATATTATAAGAAAACTACCTGTCTCAAAGCACATATTAAATGAGATATGTCTCTTTCAATGATTCATATTTTACAATTACCAGACATGTAGAATGCTATAGTTTATGACTATAAGACAGATATATGATGTTTCTGCAAAGGATATAAGCTTATATTGTGTCACGGAGAAACACCTGACTCCAGCAGACAGGAGAATATACAGGTTACCTGAAATAAATGGTAATCATCTATTGCCACAGTTTGTTCCCAGCCCCCTCAGAGAGCAGGTACAAAGGAATGATATTTTAAGGTGATACCTTCACTAAGTCATTATTTGTGTATGCATCCCCACAGGTCATGATAGAAAAGAGGCACTAGTTTGCCCTGTGCATATCCAATGACACCAGTATCAAAAAAGCAAATCAAATTACATATGAATCCACTACAAATCCTTGAAACATCAGAGTTTGTATTACAGTTTCTTGGAAATAAATGCAGACAACTGACAGCTGAGGTACACAAATGTTTTCTGCAGCCACCATTTTTTTTAGTTTGTTATTCTCTACCAATGGTCACTCACAGAAAGTGAGATAGCTGTCTCACTGTTGTAAAATTGGACTACTCATAAATACTACCTTCCCAGCACTACAATCTCAATCCTTGGTAAAGTGAATAACCTCAGACAAGCATCTGCAACCATAATTTTTAATGCTACAGTAGTTAGAATGAATTCCAGTGATATGAGAAATTGGCTGTAAATCATTATATTGCATATATATATATATATATATATATATATATATATATATATATCTATAGATGTGTGTGTGCATGTGTGAATATATAAATATACATTCATGATGGAATCTACATACAAACACACACACAGACCTGAACTACTATAACAGTGCCAGATATTTGACAACTACTAGACAAAGTGAAACTGCCTGAAGAGCTCAACAGTGCTGTAATATCAAATTAAGTAAAACTCAGTGCATTATCCTAAAATATGTCTTTTGAATAAGACAAACATGTAATTGTGATATATTTAACTTATGTAAAGTATATCACTTGAGTGTTAAAGTATTAAATATTGACTTTAACATGCTCATGTTATGTGTGCATCTTATAAATCTATGTTGGTGTACATTACAATATTCACACATATACTACCGCTGTAAGACCTTCCTTTGTTAGCTGCAATTTTCTAAGCTATTTCATTATGCTGACACAAAAGTAGAGCAGCTATTATACTGATTGACATTTGTCCAGTATTTATTTGTTTAGATACACATGATGATTTCACATGACTAATTTAAGGTATTCATCAGTACTAATGAACAGGACTGAAATTTGATCTTTCTAAACATCTTCAGTTCTGGATGAAACCAGCCTTAGGGTATTAAATCAACCTTTACACATTTAGAAACAGGAATCTTAGCTTACTGTATCCAGCCATTTCACAATGTAAGACATGAACGAATGAATGAATTCTGTTTAGAATTTACTGATCTTTCATTCACATGTAGTTCTTTTATTTTCATGTGTTCATTATCAATCAGCAAATTAGGTCTGTGTATATGTGTTAAATACCCTGGCTGCTAAACTGATGTATCTCAGTGGAGTTAATGACTATTTAACTTTAACAGCTTTCAATTGACAAGGCAGCTAGTGTTGTTTCAGCTCATCTACATATATTTTTATATATGTTTGTTTTAATATGTTGCAAATAAGGATATATATGTATATATATATATATATATATATATATATATATATATATATATATACAGAACTATTTTGCTGTTCAATTTTTGGGGTATATATGGTTAGAAATTGACAAGCTATACTATGGGCTGAAGGGATGTGATCACTTAAGTGCACCAGTTCAGCTTATTTCATATATTCATAAACCCTTGCATCATAAGAATTCTCAAAAAAGAGCAAAATGTAGTTGCTTTAAAAAAAATATATATGTGGCAGCAACAACAAAAGGAAGTTTGTTTTTTTTAGAAAATTTTATAAGGTTGTTAAATCTGATTAGTTGAAAGGGTTTGTACATTACTGCAGCATTCCATCCACTCTAGCCACTTACCCTATACATAATTATAAAATGTTTGCATCCATTTCTGGGTTTCAGTTAGGTGATGAACTGTATACATTATGTTCTGTATGTGGTAAAAGTAAATTATACAGAACACAAATCCCGCAACAAAAGAATACCCTATTTACACAGTGAAATGGCAACTAGGCCCTAAAAATAAGCACAACCTTAATATAAATATAAAAAACATGTCTGGCAGTTAGGACATTGGATTAAGGTTCTGAGGTGGTATGGATTAAGGCTCTGAGGTGTTAACAATCTACATAACAATATACTTCCTGTAGTTAAGCATACAAGGTTTGATTCCTACTGCCTCTGTTTGCATTCTGTGTAACTTAGCAAGTCATTTGTCTAGATAATGATTCAACGCTGCCCCAGAAAAAGGACACTTGTATCCCGTGTGCTTACCTGGTTAAAGATGCATAAAATTAAAAAAAAAAGGTTGAATGCTGTCTTCCTGTTTAACAGACCCTGGCTATAATCACATGAAAACTAATATGGCACTGTTCTTCTACCAAAATAAAATAAAATTTTATTACCAAATTAAAATACCCCCATATTGTGACCTTCTTATAAAATTCTGCTCTACCTATGATGATCAGTAATAAGACTACTTGTTTAACTGTTTCCACAGCATTTGAGGCAGTATAATTTCATAGAATTGGTAGAATTTTGGGTCTAGTACAACAGAACAATGGATATTATAGTAAATTTTGACTAGTCTTGTTACAAATTAGCATATCTACTCATACAAGCAGAGAAAAAGTGACAAGCCCTCGACCACCCTTTGATGTGTGATTCACCCCTGAGGTTGTAATATTTTGATATATGTTATATTGCCCTAAAGTTTAAAACAGTAACATATAATATTCTCACTATTTTCTGTATTACCCAAGGGACAAAGTTAAGTACAGTTTCAGCCAGCTGAATTTGTTAAACACAATTTGGCTTACTGATCTGCAGTCAAGTGAACTCTTCCCTGGACTTAAGACTTGGCATGTGCTAGGGTAGTATTCCAAACAGATAATGGGCGGATAAAGTACACAGACCTACAGACACTTTTATGAAGACAAGTTTCTCTGTCTGTAACATACCCATCCTCTGAATGCCTCTTTGGATTTCCTCTCTTCCATCCATTCTTGTAGTCAATCCCATGAATCCACAACCATATTTGTGGAAAAAGTGCTTTTAGAGATTGAGGGAGTTAGTTAATCTCTTCAATCCATTGTCTCAGCCCCCTCATTCTCCCTCTGTCCTTCCTGATCAGAATGACCTATTTAAATCTCCCTGACATGATATTCTACACCCAATATCATGTCCCTTTTATTTATTTATTTTTTGCTAAGGTTAAGGACCTGTCTATGGACAATAGTCTTTTCTTATTGGATTCTTTGACATCAGCTACTGAACTTACATAGTTGTCTGTATTTCTGTTCAGCGCATTCACGTGATACATTTGTTCAGGGCATCTCATTCGTATCTAAGTCACCTAATTTCTCTATAACCTCTCTATGACCTCAGAGTTTACTTGCAATTCATCTGAAAAACTCTTTCTTGGCAGAGGAAGCTAAGATTAACTCTTGGAAATAACCTGGAACTTTCTATTTCTAGCATTTCGGATGGGTGGCTTGCATCCTTTCCATGTGCTCTTTGACTATAAACATTACTGCTTTTCATCAGCATTGGAGGCTAGAATAATGCTGTAGTATACACCTAAATAGAGTCTTTTGTTCTTCCCATGTCTCTTTGTTGATGTCCAACAATCCCCTGGAGTGCTCAAAATGGCTAAACCCATTCAAGACTGTGGTACATCTCATATGGCAATCAAAAGGGAGTGTGGGAGTTGGTCCCAATTTTCCCCATCCTCTTCAATGAACTTCCTTAATATGATCTTTAAAGTCCTGTGGAAATGCTCAACTAGGTCATCAGTTTAAGGTAATATACTAAAGTTCTAGGTTGTTTTACTTTAAACCTTTGGTATAAATGGTGTATAGTTTTGGACAAAAATTGGGGCCCTTCATCAGTAAGTATTTCTTTTTGTGTCCTGACCCTGGACAAAAATAGGACTAGCTCATTTCCTATAGCTCTGACACTCCCTTCAGAGCAAGATTGTTGCTTTGAAATATTTATTGGGGTAATGCAGTGATCAACAATGCCCATTTTTAGGCACAACCTGGATAACATAATCACAGTACATAGATAGTTAATAGGTAGACAGTGAAAAATACAACAGATTAAAAATAAACAAAATAATAGAAACAAGTTATACATCAAAGGCAAAAGAACAGAAAATAAAACAATGGAGAAACTGCATAAAACCCAAGCATAGAATTATTCCCAAAACAATATAACAACTGAATTATACACAAAATCTACAAATACTTGCAAATAATGGACATAATTAGCAGTATAGCAATATTCATGCTATTCTAATTAAAAGGCACCTTGATTGTAGATATAGCAATAACAGGATTTTTAAAGCCAGGACTTGGGGATTTTGTTTGATGCTCAGGAAATCCTTCACAAAAAATAAATGTTTTATTATGCCTGGACAATAATCTTCTTCTTTTGGCTTTTTCTTGGTTAGGGGTCGCCACAGCGAATCACCTGTCTGCTCATGATTGGCAGTGGAGTTTTTACAGCATCGAGTTGCCAGCCCAGCACCCAACCTTCCACGGAAGGTACACATACACATGCATTCATGCTAGGGCCAATTTAGAGTATCCAGTCCACCTACAGCATGTCTATGGGATGTAAGAGGAAACCACAGCACCTGGAGGAAACCCACACAACTACAGGGAGAACATGCAGACTCCACACAGAAGGCACCCCAGCCGAGGATTGAACCAGAGAACCTCTCTCTGTGAGGTGGCAACACTAACCGCTGCGCTACTGCGACCGCCCTATGCCTGGACAATAATATTTAACTAAAATATTGGCCTTGGTTTTGTCCATAGCTGGGTACCCCAAAGTTTGTGACTATGTAACAGTTTCATGACTAAATTCTTGAATAGTCCAGTACTTGTCACTGATGTAGTTCTTCCACTTTTTTCTTAGTCAGTCTATGCAATACGTCATTCTGCGATTCAAAGTATGGATAGGAAGTAGGGGGGGGTTCCTACTGAATTGTCGACAGCTTAGGTTGTCAAATGCTTAATCATCGACACCTAAGCGTCAAACGCTTACAATAGCGAATGGCCACATCATTGAATTCTTTCCTTGGGAAAGAATTTGCATGGCCGTTATCGAGGATTTGCCCTTTCCCCAATTTAGAGCAATCTCAGAGTTGGTATATTTTGTTGAGGGGATGTGGGGGGGCAAAGCCCCCCACTATGTTTGGGTGTGTTTTTTTATTTTGTTTACAGACGGCCACTCAAATTCTTTCCCGAGGAAAGAATTCAATAATGTGGATGTTCGCTATTGTTAGCTTTCGACGCTTAGGAGTCGATGTTTTAGGATTCAACAACCTAAGCTGTCAATGTTATGATATAGACGGAAGAAGGGGATATTTGTAGTCAGTTCCTTTACGCCATTCTGAGATTCAAAGTATGGATAGGAAGAAGGGATATTTGTAGTCAGTTCCTCTTCCTGGTTATGTTCTCTCTGGCTCTGCTGAAGATGCTGTTGTCCCACTGGGCCTTTTTAAAGTTTAGCAAACACCTGAAGGTTAGCTAGGAAGGAAACCTGTTCTTTAGCAGTTTCTTGTGAGGTACAGGGTTCTGCCTCTTCCCCTACTAACACATAAATAGGGTTTTCAGTGCCCCACCCTACCCCCAGGAAAGGTAGGGCACCCTAGTACTCAGTGTGGTGATCAGCTATTTCCTGTTCTTTAGAATTCTTACAACTCTTTTGTCCATAACCTGGCATTTGATACGCAGATCTTTACCTTAGGCTTGTCTTTGTCTTGGTTCTGCAACATCTGTTGCCTCCTCCCTTCATTTCTCTTTTTCTTTAAGTTTTTCTAATGTTTTGTTTGCTGTTTAAGCCTGCTTCTCAGTAACCTCTGTTCCTAGTTTAGCTTTACTTCTTACCTATACCAGCTCCTAGTTTCAGTAAGATTTGTTGGTCCTTCCTTTGCTCATATGTTAACCAATATCCCCGTTCCCCTGGGGCTTTCTCGTACTATTCCTGGACTCTTGTTGAACCCAAATATTTCATTGTTCACAATTATAAAAAGCTCTTTCTCCTCTGATTCAGTGATGGCAAATGTATGGTTACATGTTGTTTATTCTGAGGGTTTGCCCATTTATATTGAGAGTATAGTTTATCAAAAGCACTACAACATGCTCATTGTTTCTACAACTCTCTAAAGAGAGGGAAATCCTTCTCAATTATTATGTCATAAGTTAGGTACGGTACCACTGCTACATGGTTATCACTTTCTCACACTCACTTTGGGTCTCTATCTGAGCAGTGTTTTTTTTTTTTTTTTTTGCCTTTTCTGTCAAAGTCAAGCACACTGACCCTTTAAAAGCGTGATCATACTGCCTGTTTCCTTTTATTCACTAGCACAGCACACTTAATTACTTTGGCAGTTGCACAGTTTTAACAATTCTGTCAAAGACCTTAGAACACTTCACAATTTCTACATCATTCACAAGTTTCTCAGCATATTTAGCATCCACATCAAAATAAGCATCAGCATTACTGAGTTTAGCAAGGCAGCCCTTCTCCCACATTAAGGCAGATTATATAAGTAGCTCTACCTTTTGTGGTCTCCTTTTTCTGTTGCTCTGAGTGATTCTCATTTATTTAAATTTAACTGAACAAGATTCTCTCAGACTAACAAAACTTTCAGAATTATTTGGGTCTAACAGACATGCATGTTTTTAATTATAGCTGACAATGCCTGCTTAAATGTATCAGTTACAAATATATCTATTACTGTTTCCTTACTATTGTATTACTGACATCTAGGTCTAACCATAAATGATACTATCCATTTTAATTCACATACCTCAGGCCTTACCATTCTAGTTTTGTTAGAAGTCCATTCATGTAATTTGTAAGCCTGGGTTTTTGCAGTGATCACAACTTGTACATGTGAACAACACTTCCTGACTTTTCATGGTCAATGTAGTCTGATCCTTTCATACCTATGAGGGCACAGATGGGATCCTTGTTAAATGTGACATGACTATCTAAGTCAAGTTCGCTCAGTCCTATGTTTCCTGGACAACACTTGGTTAGCTTAACTGAAAGAATGATTATGTGTAATTTATGTCCCCTGCATATTTATATATAAAGGTAATAAAATAAAAAAAAAACAAGCTCCAAACCGACACTGGAACATACACCAATAAAATAATAAAACAACCAGTTAGCAATCAAAAATGGAAGTTTAATGAAGGTGCATGTTAAAAAACATACATGATTGAGTGTTTTGTCAATAAGACATCTTCTGAATCATGAGTAAAACTGAAAAGCAAGCTTTAAAAATGGTGGATAAACACCCCCTCCTCAGCAGAACCAATCAGTTTAACAAAATAAATATCAATCAGATAACAAAATGCAAATAAAAGTGAAAAAAGAACCAATCGTAAGTCTTTCCAAGTCTGAAAGCCAAAATATTACTTTCAACCAATACTTAAACTCTCACTGGAAAAAACAACCAATGGGGTCATGTTGAATTGACACCAAATCAGATGAAAAAATGCTAATCAGGAGTAACAAAGAACCAATCACAAGTCCCTACCAATTAGAATGTAGAATGTAGAATTGCTTCCTATATCCAATGGTTAGCATTTCCCAAACAAAACCAGCCGGAGTCCAAACAACTTAATGTCAACAGCCAAAAATGCACTAAGTTGTTTAAAGCTTTGAGTCTCTTAATTTCAACTCACATGTAATGGAAATAGCATCAGTAACTAAATAGTAAATAGTTTAACTATTGGATGAAAGTAGTATTTTGGCATTCAGACTGGAAAGACATAGGATTGGTTCTTTTTTCACATTTTATTTGTATTTTTTATCTGATTGGTGTTTATTTTGTCAAGCTGATTGATTCTGCTATGGGGGGGGGGGGGTTATCCACCATTTTAAAGCTTGTCTTTTCAGTTTTACTCATAGTTCTAAAGATGTCTTATTGATGAAAGTGCTTAACCATGTGTGGTTTTTAATGTGGATTTTAATGTGGATCTTCATTAAACTTCTGTTTTCAATTGCTAACTGGTAGTTTTGTTATATTATTATATATAATAGTAATAGTCTACATGTGGACCCATCCACACTACATATAAAGATTATACTTCACACATGAGCCCTGCAACTTACATATAAAAATAATCCTCCAACTGTGGTCACTGCACATTACATATTAAGGCCATGTTTTCATGTAGCCCACTGTATATTACATGAAAGGCATACAAAGACACTACTTTCTACTGCAGATCCTTGCAGTTTATATGCAAAGGTAATACTTCATATATGGCTCTCAGTATATTACATAGGAATAATACTCCCCATGTTGCCTCTATGCATTGCATATAAAGATAATACATGAGACATGGCTACTACATATTACATATAAATACAAAATAACTCTACATATGTCCCCTGCATATCACATAAGGATAATGCTCCACATGTGGCCCCTGCACAGTACATAGAATAATAATATTCTACTTGTGGATATTTTATATTAAATATAAAAATAATAAACCACACATTTAACCCTCCACAACCCCTGCATATTACACACAAAGACAAGAGAACTCCACATATGCCCCATTGCATGTTACATATACAGATAATGGTTTACATGTGGCCCTTGTCCAGAACATTGAATAGTAATGAGCATCTCTTTGTACAGTGCATATAAAGGTAATACTTAACCCACATGCAGCATCATGCATGTTACACAAAAGACGATACTTACTCCAAATGTAATTTATTGCTATAATATGCATTTTTGTGCTATGTGTACCATAATGGCTATTTTTGTATTTTTTTCTGACTTGAATTATGCCAGTTACAGATATAATATTTAAAATGTATGCAAACCTTTGCTTTATCAAGTGGGAATAACTATCAGGGTATTTCTAGGATCCATCTTCCCCTGCTGGAAGGGACATGAACATAGCCTATACAAGGTGTGTTGCAAAGGACTGTAAATTTTGAGTACCTAACACTTAAAAAATGTATGCCATGTGGATTGTTCTCCCCAAAAGCCTACAACTGCTTGATAGATACAGCTTAGTAAAATTTCCTCAGTGAACGTCTTTTGAAAGCAAGCATTCAGAATGTTTTAAAAAAAGATTTGTATCAAATGATAAATCACAAACAGTAATGACCAAGCAATGACACATTTTCTAATAAGGAGAAGAAAGGGAGAGCTGTAAAGTTGCACTATGACCAGGAATGGCATGCTCAGAATCCCATCTTCTGAGATTTGTTGGCAGATTATGGAGCCTGGGCTGCAAGCCATAGCACATTACTATGCAGCATCATGGTTTCTCTTCCAGCTCAGAAACATGATTCACTTTAATCTAGCCTTAGAGATGTTGATTATTTCCTTATCTACAGAGCTGCTAGTATTTTTGTAAAGCCAGGTAAGTAGGGTTACCCTACTGCAGTAGTAATGGGTAGCCACACATTTACACACTACTGCACATTCACTGTTATACACAGTATTGTACTGCATAACCTCACTGTTATACAGAGTTCTGCACACTCACTATTATAAATAGTACTGTACTGCATAACTTCACTGTTACACACAGTGATGTACTGCATATCTCACTGTTATATGCAGTACTGTATTGTACTGAATATCTTGCTGTTATACACAGTATTGTACTGCAAACCTCACTGTTATAAAGAGTTCTGCACACTCACTATTATAAATAGTACTGTACTGCTTAACCTCACTGTTACACACAGTGATGTACTGCATATATTGCTGTTATGCACAGTACTGTATTGCATATCTCTCTGTTATACACAGTACTGTACTGCATAACCTCACTGTTATACAGAGTTCTGTACATGCACTGTTATAAACATTACTGTACTACATAACCTTGCTGTTATACACAGTGATATACTGCATATCTCACTGTTATATGCAGTACTGTACTGCATCTCTCTGTTATACACAGTACTGTACTGCACAACCTCACTGTTATACAGAGTTCTGTACACTCAATGTTATAAATATTACTGTACTACATAACCTTGCTGTTATACACAGTGATATACTGCATATCTCGCTGTTATACGCAGTACTGTACTGCATATCTCGCTATTATACACAGCACTGTACTGCATAACCTCACTGTTATACAGAGTTCTGCACACTCACTGTTATAAATATACTGTACTGCATAACCTTGCTGTTATACACAATGCTGTACTGCATAACCTCACTGTTAGACACGATACTGCTCACTCACTGTTATCCACAGTACTGTACAGCATACACTCAATTATACAGAGTACTGCATAACACCACTGTTATGCATCACATTTCATACTCATTATTATGCATTGTACTGTATAACTTCAGTTCCACATAGTACTGCATAACCTTAGTGTTACGTAGAACTGCATAACCTGAGTCATAGACAGCACTACATAACCTCACTTTTATACACAGTACTACAGACTCAATATTATACACAGTACTGAACTTCATAACCACTTTGTTATAGACACTAGTATATACTCACTAATATGAACAGCACTGTAGTGAATAACCGCACTGTTATGCACAGTATTGTACACTCACTGTCAAACACCAGTACTGCACTGCATAACCTTAGCTTACATATTGATGCACAACCAGAGCTCTACACAGTTCTGAACAGCCTTACTATTATACACAGTTACCTCACTATCATGCAAGTATTGTCATTCACTATTATATACAATATTATACTGCATAACCTCAATTTACATGGTCTGAGATAACCTCAGTTATACACAGTACTGCCTTAGTATTATACACCATATTGCACAGTCATTATTATATACAGTAGTATACTGCATACCCTCAGCTTATATAGTACTGCATATCCTCATTATTATACACAGTACTGTAAGACCTCAGTTTTACACAGTACTGTATAGCCTCTCTATATATACACAATACTGAACACTCACTGCTATTCACAGTATTGTTCAGCTTGAACAGTATTAAATGCAGTACTATAAGACCTTGGTTATAAGCAGTACTACATAGCCTCAATGTTATATACAGTTATATACAGTACTGTATATCTCCACTGTTATGCACAGCATTTTGCACTCATTATTATGCACAGTATTGTAGCACCTCAGTTATACACAGTACTGCATAACCTCAGTGTTACATAGAACTGCATAATCTGAATGATATATAGCATTGAATAGCCTCACTGTTATACACAGCACTGTACAACCTTATTGTAGTGCACAGTACCATACACTATTATACACAGTTCTGCATAACCTCACTGTTATATACTGTACTGCACACTCATTATTATACACAACATTGCATAACCTGAGTTGTGCCCAGTGCTGCATAACCAGGGCTATACAGAGTAATTTGTGGCCTGTACATGGTGCTGCATAACCTCAGATATACACATAACCTACATAGCCTCACTGTTATAGACAGTAATGCATAAACTCAGCTATATACATTACTGAATAAACTCATTGTAGTACATGGAGCACCAGAATTATACTCTAAAGTCAGAGAAAAGACTGGCACATTAAGCACTTTTCTGATGTCAGAAGATGATTAACAAGCTTTTGTTAACCACTCCTTGTCACTTTCAGCACTAATGTCATGCTAATGCATTCATTGCTGTCAGTGATCACCACAGAACAGCATCAAGAATAAAAACCATGCAAACCATTAAACATTTGCATCAGCCTTTCTTTTCTGGCCAAATAAAGTATTTATTTTAACTTGTTTTAAAGTTTTTAGCTTTCTGCTGCTGTCATGTGGTGGCCATTCTTTATGTGGTACTGGTATGTGTGTTTTCAAAGAAGCAGTAATACATCTATCATTCCTTCATTTTTCTCTGGCAGTTGTAGTACATGGAAACAGGATAAGCTTCATGCACTACAAAGAATTATGATAAAATCTTTCTTTACTTCTGTCTTGAGGTGAATTTCTTGACATCCATGTCTCAAACACATAACAAGCTGGTTATCATTAGAGACAAAGTCATAACTGATTATGTTATACACAGTATGTCACATTCACAATTATGCACAGGACTCTAATTTCAGCATTAGACACAGTACTGCATAATATCACTGTTAAACACAGTGCTGCATAGACTCTAATACAAAGCACTGTATTAACTCACTCTAGTACATAGAACAGTTTCTGCATGGGGTTGGGATGTCACATCAACAATAGTCAATGTGAGTCAGTGTTCACACCACAAGGTGGCTAGCCCTGACATCATTGGAAATCTTTTATAGCTTGCTTTAAAAGCTACAATACACTTTGTGCTGCCACAAAAAAATAAAAAATAAAAATAAAAATAAAAATAAAAAAGAAAAGAAAAATGTGTCAAGAGTGCAATGTTTAACAACCTTTAAGGGTGTCAATGAATCAGAGCTACTCTTGGTCACTTCTAGTCACTGTCTGTGTAGCAGCACTAAATTCTAGATCTAAAATACTTTATATTCCTACTTTTCTTCTTGCATAACCCGTATACTAGGCCACCTAAATCTCTATGTACTATAAAGAAGATTGTCTCTATTCCTCTGATCATAACTCAATAGTCTTCGGTTCCCAAAGTATATGTTATGATTTATGTGAAGAGCAAAGCTGTCAGGGTTAATTTCTTGATATCTATTTATCAAAAAGATACAAATTATGCCTTGATCAGCAACCCAGTCATAAGCCTCATATTGTACACAGAACTGAATAACCTCAGTGTAATGCACAGCACTGTACACTCAGTTATACATAATACTTCCTAGCCTTAGTTACACAACATTCTACACAGCTTTACAGTTACATACTCACTGTTACACATTGTACTGCATAACCTCATGGCTATGCAAAGTACTGTAGAGACAATGTTGAATAACTTCACTGTTATAGGCAGTACTGCATAACCTCACTCTTATACACGGCATTTTGTAACCTCGGTTATACATAGTATTGTATATAACTCCCCCTATTTTACCTAGTACTACGTAACCTCACTACTATGTAAAGTACTGTCTAACTTCACCTAATCAGAAAGTACTGAATAACTTCACTGTTATAGGCAGTCCTTTATAACTTCAATCTTATACAGAGTTCTGCATAACCTCACTGTTACAGACATCATGATATACTCACCATTATACACAGAAGTGCATAACCTCAATTATTCACACTACTGCACAGACTTACTGTCATGTCCAGTACTGCATCTCAGTTATACATAGGTACTCCATAGTCTCACTGAATAGCCTCACTGTTCTACATAAAGCTGCATAACCTCAGGTATAAACAGTACAGCATAACGTCAAATGCATGCCATATTGCATAACATCACTGAAGACAGAGTACTACAAAACCTCAGTTCCATACATACTGTGTAACCTTAGTGTTATATACATTGCTGCATAACCTCAGTTACCTACATTCCTGCATAACCAAACTGTCTTACAATTATATAAAGTAATGCATAACTGCATAGTTATACAACTGTGTAACTTCATCATTCTTATCAAAGAAGCAAATTTTGAATGTTATACACAGTACTTTGTAATCTCGGTGCTAAATATAGTACAGTATAATATCACTGTTGTTATACAGTACTGCATAACTTCACTTTTGACTGTTGAACATAGTGCTACATAAATCCTTACAGTTACATGGAGAAATTTCTGTGATGCTCACCATAATACTGTTACATGTAAGTACTGCATTCCCCCACTGCTTTATGCAGAAAGTAAAGTTCTGTGAAGATCTCACCATAACTGTAAATAATCCTCACAGTCTATGTAATGCTTAGTGGGTTACAGGATTCTCTCAGTCAAAAGCCTGTCTGACAACAGTTTCACTATGACCAGTGATGAGAAGCAGGCTGAGATTTGCTTTTTCATGTGCGTATTTAACTTGTCAGGCAAAAAAGATACAAACTATTGACTAGACTGTCTCATATCTTTGGTTCTGACAATCCTGTGTAAAATTCAATCCACTTCATCATTTAGCTGAGGACAAAAAGCTGAAGCTACATGTTCTGACTTAGATCAATGTCTGACATGACCTTAGGTATGAAAGAAGAATTAGTAGAAAAAAGCCACTCTTTTTTATGGAAAAGAGCACGACTTTAAACACAGTTTGTTTTCCATGTCAGAATTTTGAAAGAAACTTCTCTGTGACTTAGGAAAGCTTAACTTAAAGCCTTTCAAATTCAGAGATTGCTCTGCCACAAAGATTTTTACCTCATGGGGGCCTCAGCATCGAGAAAGCTCTGGTATGCGTAATGTGACAATCTGGGGAATGGCTAATACTAATTAGCCACGTGCTGTTCCTCATAATTTACCTAGCCAAGTTATTCAGATAATTACTTGGCCAAGTACATTTGTACTCTTCGACGAAAAAGTGAAAAGCTGTTGAAAAAGTATAAAAACTGCTCGTCATGGAGAAACTCCTGGAGTGCTCATACTACAAGTGAGTTCAGTGAAGACATAGGTGTGTGTGTGTGTGTGTGTGTGTGTGTGTGTGTGTGTGTGTGTGTGTGTGTGTGGTGGGGGTCAGTGTGTATATCTGCAGTAGAGATGTAGCTCCCTGTGTATGTTTGAGTATCTGTATGGGGAGTGAATGATACTACATGAATTTGTGTGTGTATGAGTGTGTATTTATATAGGTGATCACACTGGTGTGGGGGGGGGGGGTTAGGCAGGCAATTTTGAGCATAGTTGTCACATGGAGGTGTTAGTCAGGGAATTGTGAGCTAGGTGTGTGTGTGTGTGTGTGTGTGTGTGTGTGTGTGTGTGTGTGTGTGTGTGTGTGTGTGTGTGTGTGTGTGTGTGTGTGTAGCATAGGGGGTACCTTTGCTAAAGTGATGCATTGGCTATTAGGGTGACCACTAGCATGGTCATGTCTGACAGTGCAATGTTGAATTCAAGGGCATTGTAATGAGCCAATAATGTGATCTTACTCATTGTGGCCATACCTGTCTCTGAATCACACTGTGTCACCATTTCACTAACTAACCAACCTATGCTGGGCAGTTTAATAAAATCTAGCCACTGAGTAAACCAAATGAAAGGGAGGTCCTGTGAAAATCTGCTGAATAAATTTTAAATTCCACAGTTGAAAAATAACTTAGCAGGACTGATATTTAAAATTTCCCTTTATGTAGGGTTACCACCTGTCCCACTTTGCGAGGGACAGTCCCTATTAAGGCAGTTGTGTCCTGTGAAAAAAATCAAAAAATAGCAAATGCCCTGAGATTTCAGGACAAAAATATTTCCTAAGTTTTCTTTAATAGTTGCATAAAACAGTTATTTTATATATGAAACGTCTATATGTTATGTGAAGTAGCATAAGCAATTCAAATGTTACTAGAATAAGTTTTTATTTGTGCAAAAAAGTAAAGTTCTGTACTATACATGTCTGTAGGTATATTTTGTCCTGGAAAATCTGACATTTCTACAGAACATGTCCCACTTTGGGCATTTGAAAAGGTGGCAACCCTATCTTTGTGACAAATAGTTGTTTATTTGTAAGAAAAATGCAAACTTTTTGAACCAAAACTGGATATAGTTAATTCACTCACAAAATAACATAGCCTCTTTGCAATTTTGGGGAAATAAAGATGTACATACCAATATTTCTTCTTGTTTGAGATTTGTTCATAGTCTCAAAAGTTTGTACGCATTCACAAAAAACACAAATGACAGAGATTAGATTTCACAGACAGTTTGCTAAAGAAAAAAAAAATAAGCAGTCTTTGTAGTTTACTTCTTGTGGGAGTTTTCACAATGCAGCGATTGCAACGTTCATTTGGAATTTCACTGCAGATTAGAAATACAGCAGTTTGAGCATATACTTTCAGCAACTGACAAAGGAATTTTCATTAAAACATGAGGCTCTGATAATGTTCTTACAGGTCAGGGTAGCCATTTTTTTAAGGAAAAAAAACCCCACTAAAGCCACAGCTCTTACTCCAGTCCTTTCTTTGTCTTTCTCTGCCCTTTTCTTACCTTACCCCACACCACCCATTTTTCTGCTTTTCCCAAACTTTTACCCACCTTCTCAACACCCTTTCACACCCATTTAATGCACTTCATCCCCTCAATGCCAGAGCCAGAAGGTATATTTTTTGACATACCTCTTCAGACAAGATTACTTCAGACTAAAGTAAAAAAGCTGTTGGCTAGGGGCAATGACTTTACAGGGTCTGAATTTCTCTTCATACTTTTCAAATGTACCACATGAGGAATGTTACTCATTTTGAGTCTCAGAAAGTTACTGTTCTTCAGCAGTTCCACATTTTGAAAGGGTCTACAATTTTTTAAATTGATATCAATGGTAAAGAATACTGAATTATATTAATTCATCAATATAATGTTTTATAAGTATAAAGTAACACATTTTAAGCATCCTGTGAGCTTCATAGCTGAATTTCTTAATAAGCTCTTTCTAAGTGGTCCACATTTTGGCCATTTGTTTCACATTGTGAGAGGCACTGTTCCATATTTGGGAGATGAACGTTCAGAGCTATGACTCTTCTTGCTCTGTGAGAGAAATAGGGTTGGCATCTTTGGAAGAGGATAAATCCTGACAAAAGCCCCAACCTTTGTTCCAGCCATTGCCTGACAGTGCCCCACTCAAATGTGCATTATTTCCTTTTAAAGATAATTAACATGAAAGTGAAGTTCTCAGGAAATGTTTCACATATGTACCTACTTTTAGATATAATTTATTCAACATTTTGAATTATTTGAAAGTAGTATTTACTAGAATTGAATTTCAAATTGTCTTTTCATGATCACATTAGTAATGTTGATAGTATTAAAATATTAACTAAGCCTACCTTGTTTAATGCAACTCTCCATCCAATCATACAAACATACAAAAGGAATTGCAAGATGGAAATTTGAGCTGCACTAGACAAGCATGTGCAAAAAAGTTATATTTATTTATTTAACATTTGTTTACCAGGAAAGTCCGACTGGACACAGGTCCTTTTCAGCAGAGTGCCAGGAAGTAAATCTCCAACAATATGAAAAACAAACAAACATTATACCACAAGAAAATTACAGAGTAAGGGTCAACAATGAAACTACACATTGCAAAATATAAATAACCGAAAGAGATGATTCCTTGGCAATTTTAACAAAATGTGTACATCAAAGAGTATATGGTATTATACAAACTAGACTAGCATATATATTAGAAAGCACAGTATGATATTTTTGAGGAAGACTTGAAATGATTTGAGGTAACAGAGTAGCATATATATATATATAAGAAAACACAGTATGATATTTTTGAGGAAGTCTTGAAAGGATTTGAGCTAGTAGAGTAAATATATATATATATATATGAAAGGAAGAAGGCATAATAGGATAGTACTGTAAAGTGTAGATCTAAAGAAAGTCAGAGGGTGTGTATAAAAAGTGGAGAATATAGAGTTAGTAGGTACAAGAGCAAACAAAGCCAGGACTTTTCTAAGTGAGTAAATAGATGTTTTTAAATTGTACTTTGGTGCAGATGG
This sequence comes from Protopterus annectens, assembly GCF_019279795.1. Lineage (NCBI taxonomy): Eukaryota > Metazoa > Chordata > Ceratodontiformes > Protopteridae > Protopterus > Protopterus annectens. The sequence goes on from NC_056746.1 coordinate 904,605,710, forward strand.
AAGCGATGGAAGTGGGTAGTTTATTCCATATTTTAAGAATGATGTTAGAGAATAAGGATTCTCTAGCTGAGTTGTTAGCTTTGGTGGATTTAACTAAGAGTTTGTCACTGGAATGGAGTGTTCTAGTGCCGGTGTATGGTTGTATGAGATCTTGAAGGGCTGGGGTTTATCTGGTTCATGGAGTATTTTATGGGTGAAGGTTAGTTGCTTGCATTGGATTTGCTGAGGAAGTTCTAGCCAGTTTAGTTGTCTAAGGGCTGTGCAATGGTGTGTTTTGTACTGGGAGTCTGTAGAGAATTTGGCTATTTTATTGCAACATGAGTCTATTGTTTAGTAAGGTCTGATTTGCGTAGGTTGGTTAGTATAAGGGAGGCATAGAGTAGGGGTGACAGGAGGTGTGTCCAGGCAATGGTAGCTTTTCTAGATATGGTTAATAAATTTCTTGTTTTGGTAAAGGAGGCCTGCTTTTTTATGAACTTGTTTGATAGTTTGGACTATGTGGATATCAAATTTTAGATTGTTGCCAATTTTGACCCCTAGCAGCTTGGTATGTGTCACAGGGGTGATAATAGTTCTGTTTTTAGACTCCAGGGTGAAAACTGGGAGTGTTGTAGGTGTTCATGAGGGGTAGAAGAGGAGGAGTTTGGTTTTATTTGGGTTTAGAATGAGTTGAGAGTTTGAAAACCAGAATTCTACTGATAGAAATGAGTTCTGGGTTATGGTGTGGAGGTCCTGTATGGTGGGGGCAGAGCATATGGTATATCATTTCAGTATTTATTTTATTTAACATTTGTTTTACCAGGATAAATATGTCTGGACAACAGGTGTCCATTTTCAGCGGAGTCCTAGGGAGAAAAGCTTCAAGAAGTTACAGTGTGAATACATAGGTTATTGAAGAGTGACAGTAGAATGCAATGATAGTAGTTGGATATCGAATGGTAGAAAGCTAACATATATGGCAAAAAAACAGTTAAATGCAAAACAATCTCATATTACAGTTAGGCGATCACATCTTACAATAATAATGTAATGTGCGTACATAAGATAATCAGAAGTAGGTACATATTTACAATATTTACAAAATGTACAATGGACATAGGTGACAGTATAATGTAAGCACTGGAGACTTCAGGGGTTAGCCTGCCTACAGTGCAGCGAGGATTCATGGGGGGGTCTTTGCAGTTACAAAGAGGGTTAGGAAAGAGGTGTGATTTACGGAGGTCTTTGAATGTGGTTGAGCAATTTTGTAGCCTCAGGTCAGTTTGGAGGGAGTTCCATGCTTTTGCAACCTCATGGGGGAATAAGGCTGTTCCTGCATGGATTGACTTCAATCAGGGATTTGTTACTTGACCGTACTTCCCTGCTGGAGTCATAGAACTTTAACATGTCAGCCAGGGCAGGGTTTTTCTCAGGATGGTATAGAATTTGCTGAGCTATGATGAGTTGGTGGTAGTATAGTAGGTTTGGAAATTCTAACCTGTGAAGTTTAAGTAGGGATTAGCAGTGGTGGGACTGTGATCTTGCATTTGTAGTGAACCTGGCTATTTTGATGTAGCATGTGGAGAGTTTGTTCAGGTCAGTTTTATTAATGTTGGTTAGAGCTGGGGAGGCATAAAGTAATTTTGATAAGAGATGAGTTCTGGCTATTGTAGTTATAGACTCATGGGTTAGGAACTGGTTAGCATCCTAGCTTTTTGTGGACTTTAGAGTTAGTTTGGGATATGTTTTTATTGTATTTAAGTTGTTGTTCAATAGTGACACCTAGCAGTTTGGCCTCAGCTACTGGGCTGATGAGGGTGCAATTGGCTGACAGGATGGTGAAGGTGGGGTCACAGTGCTTAGTTGGTTGGAATAGCATTAGCTGTGTTTTTTTGGGTTAGTATCAGTTGGTAGTTGTATAGCCAGATCTCTATCTTAGTGAAGGATTCTTGGGCTTTACTTTGTAGTAGATGGATGTTGGGTGCTGAGCAGATTAGGGCTGTGTCATCTGCATACTGGACAATATTAGCTTTAGTAATTGCAAGGTAGAGATTGTTTGTAAATATGTTGAAGGGAAGGGGGCCAATGATTGAGCCTTATGGGACACCGCATGTGACAGGGAGTGGGGGGATAGGGAGTTACCACATTTGACAGATTGTGAGCGGTTGCTTAGGTAACTGTTAAACCACTGCAGGGTGGGGTTATCAAGGTTGAGTTCAGAGAGGCAGGTAAGGAGTTTGTTATGGGAAACTATGTCGAACACCTTGGATAAGTTTAAGAAGGTGGCACAGATCAGGTTACCTGGATTTCTGTATAAGTTTATGGTATTGGAGAAATTAATTAGGGCAGTGCTGGTGCTATGGGATGGTCTGAATCCATGTCGGGTCTTAGATAGTAGGTTGATGGATAGTAGGTGGGTAAGGAGTTGGTGGTGGATACATCTTTCTAGAATTTTTGATATGGGTGATAGAATTGCAATGGAACAGTAGTTGGAGAGGTCAGTAGAGGGACCGCCCTTGTGGAGGGGAATGATATATGAGGTTTTCCACAAGGATGGGATGGTGCACAGTGAAATAGATCTATTAATAAGTAGGGAGTTGGGGTAGGCAATGGCCTGGGATGTAATTTGGAGATACTGGGCTAGTAGGCTGTCGGCAGCGAGAGTGGTAGGTTTGAGTTTTGCTAAGAGTTTTTGAATGGTTAATGTTGGTACTGGGTTGAGTGAGAAGGGGGTGGAGTTAGTCTGGCATTTTGGGGATTGTGGTTGAGTTGTGGGATATCATTCACTAGTTTCAGTATGGAAGAGGTAAAATAGTTATTGAAGCTTGAGGGTATGTTAAGGTCAGTACCTTCGATATTTGGAAGTAGTGTAGTGGCTTTTCCAGGCTGGAGGATGTTGTTCACTGCAGCCCGGAATTTCTATGGGTTGTTACTGTGTTTTCTTTGTAAGGAAATATAGTGGTTTTGTTTGTCCAACTTGACCTGCTTTTTTGCTTTATTTCTAAGTTCAGAAAAGGTTTGCCTAGTTTCAGGTGTTTTGCATTGTTGCCAAGTTTCCAGGCTTTGTCCTTAGCTTTGAGTAAGATCTTTGTGGATTTCTCTAGCCAGGGGCAGGGTTATTGAGTACCCTAATTGTTTTGAGTGGGGCTAATTGGTTTAGAATTTCAAGGAATGTGGAATTAAAGTATTCTACTGCATTATCCAAAGGGAGGGTTTTTAGGAGAGCCCATTTGCAGGATTTTAGGGCTTCTGAGAATTCCTCTGAGGGGAATTTGTTTTGGGAGTGGGTTTGTAGCAGGGAGGGTGGGTTGGTACATTTAAGTTTGTGCCAAAGGAGTAATGTTGGGTTATGAGTAGAGAGGAAAATATAGCTGTTACTGATATGTCCAGAGACAGATCTATTAGAGTTATGAGAGCTGATAAAGGTGGGGCCAGAGTATTTATGAGTACTGTTGAGTGCCTAAAAAAATTAAAATATGTTAAAAGATACAACTTCATATCAGATAGTCAATAAAAAAGACATCCATAAAAATATAGGGTGGGTGATAGTTGGCTTTATGAGAAAATTTTGAAGGGGGACTTTCAAGCAAATTGCATGATTAGTCTACAGTATCAGATCCAATAACATTTGAAAACACACAAAAGTACAACAGAAATCCCCATTTACACCCCATTGAGTCAACAAAGGGTTCACCTTTGAAAGCATTGTCAAATTTTATTGATTTGGTTTCAAATGTAGTTGTTTTTAATACCCCTTCATTTATTAGGGATTCATTTCATCTCAAAGAAAAATTAGACAAGATAATAGTTGGAGATGAAGATTTATTGGTGACCCTGAATATCAGGTCTTTATATACAGTTATTCCCCAGGAAACAGATAATGAGTGGTTATGTAATTTTCTTTTGAAAGCAGATGATTACATCATAAGTGAATTTAGATTTATTAGTTAAAGTGTAAACTATGTGCTCAAAAGTAATGTCTTTCTTTTTGATGATGTAATTTACCAGCAGGCCAGTGGGATGGCGATGGGGCTACCATGGTGCTGGAGTTTGCCAGTTTAGTTACAGCACAATAGGGGAAGATTATTTGTATAGGAGGCCTGAATTCTCAAAGGTTATGTTTTATGCTTGCTTCATTGATGACCTATTTTGATATGGACAGGGACCAGAGTAGAATTAGACACTTTTTGCTTAACGTCAATGAAGGGGCAGATTTTTTGGACTTTGCAGTTAACATCCAGAAAAAAAACACTTTTTTGGATATTGCATTGATTAAGTTTGTGTCTGGGGGGGTTAGAGATGGTTAATAGTTATAAAACTTCAGGTAGCAATTAATTGCTCACTATGAGAGTATAAAACTTATTTCACAAAAGAAAAGAGTAGTAAACAGTATGCATAGTAAAGTATGAAATCTTACTAGTGATACCAAAAAATTAAGGAGTTAGAAAAAACCTTACATACAGGTTTTTGTATGAGGGTATCTGGCAAAATGTAATGTTATGGAATATTCTGAAGAAGAGTAAGTTACAAGAAGAGTTATAGTTTCTCCAAGATAGAATTTGACAATAGGTTTGATATGTAGTCTGGACAGTCAGGAATTAAAAAGGATTTCTAAGAACAACTGGGGGATATTTAGTTCAAATGAGGAAATTACTAACACAGTAGGGTCACGTTCTAGTTTTAATAATAAGAGAGGACATAATATAAAGGAGAGACTAAAATAAGGACATAAGATTTTAGCTAGAGATGCTACAAGATTAATGTTTGTTTGTAAGTACATTATTGATGCCCCATGTATTTATTGTGCAAACATGCTTGAAACATAAAATCCACCAGTTATATTCACATGTACATCAGAGTTTATAGTTTACTGTGTGAGTTGTAGATTGTGCAAGAGTTAATGCACAGATAAAAACACAAGAAAGTAATAAAAAAAGACTACCACAGGTCTTCAAAATTTATCTTTGGTGTTTTAGACCATGCAAGGCAGAATGTGAGGGGTGGAAGCAGGGAGGATTATTTAGAATTCCTAGAATAGTAATGGCAAGTTATATTTAATGCTACTAATAAGTATGGTTTAAATACAGCTATTATTTCTGAAAGTTATTTAAAAAGATTCAGGTCTTTTAAATGTTAATACATTTACTTTTTAATTAATCAAGTGTTTTATTAGTAGTTTTATTCATATTGTGTTTCAGGTTTGTTACAGATGTTTAGTCAGTCTGATCAATTCTCCAGTCCATTGTAATTTTTAGAGAAATGACAGCACTAACAGTTATTGTTTGTCTTTTCGGCTTTTCCCAGTTAGGGATCGTCACAGCGGAACTCTGGTCTGCTAATGATTGGCAGTCAATTTTTATGGTGCTGAGTTGCCAGCCCGATGCCCAACCTTCAGCGAAGGCATGCCCATTCACACATGTCTTTCGGAGGCCACTCGACCACAGGGAGGACATGCAGACTCCACACAGAATGCACTCCAGCCAAGAATTGAACAGGAGAACCTCTTGCTGTGAGGTAACAACACTACCGCTGGACCACCGCGGCTTTTCACACTAACAGTTATTGAACGTGTTTATTTCCTTTTGCAAAGATATTTTATGAAACATATTTTAGCACTGGAGTTTCATTTCTGGTCAGAGACAATTATCCATTATTGCTTATAAAAAGGAATTCCACCCTGGAAGCAAACATTCAGTCTCAGCCGGGATCAGCCAGGATCAACCATTTGCATTCCTCCTTTACTAGCAAGGTTAGCAACGCCTCTGAAAGTATTTCCACAAAGCAAACATTTGATCTCAACTGAAATCAGCCAGTTAAATTATAGAAAGGCATATTTAACCAAACATAGTTAACAGTCCGTGTTCCATAACACATGAATCAGTGAAACATCAGTCTCCCCCACTATTTCCATGCAACATTATTATTGCGGGATGATGTTACTGTTTCTATGTTGTAACATTTCTGCTGGACTGATGTCATGGTTCCTATGTTGCAGAATTGCCAATGAGCTTTTGCCACTATTTTTGTCCTATAGTGGTGAGGTTGGGTTGTTATCACTATTTTGTGCTGCAGCATTATGAGGAGACTGCTGTCTCTATTTTTCAACTATAGTATCGACTCTGTGCTGCACTTACGGTTTTCTTACTACTATATTATCGCAGGGCTACTATCACTACTCCTGTGCTCTCACAATGTTGTTTGGCTGTTATCACTGCATTTATTACAGAGTTATTACCACTATCTCTATGCAGCAACACATTTCAGAGCTTACTGCTTGGATATTGTTACTATTTCTGAGTAGCACCACTGTTAGGTTTTTACTGCTTCTGTACATCAGCAGTGCCACTTAGCTGCTGTCATTACTTTGATTTTGCATTATATATCATTGAGCTTTTCTTACAATTTCCATATAGTATTATTCTTCTAGACTTTGCTGCCATGGGTCTTCTTACATACTGCAGCATTTGGTAATGGGTTGCTATGACTTTCTCCTGTGCAGCAGAATAATAACTGATCTGAGTGTGTTGCATCCCTACTACAGCACTTGTCATTGGGCTGTTGCACTACTTGTACTCAGTACAATTGCTACTGAATTGCTGGCTCTGCTTCCATACTGCAACATTTATTGCTGGATTGTTGCCACTATTTTTATGCAGCAGCACTGTTACTGGATTGATGGCATTGTTCCATACTGCATTATTTGTTGCTCATCCATTGTCACTATTTCTGTGCTGCAACATTGTTAATGGCCTAATGGCAGAACTATAATGCAGTACTCCTCAACAGGCTTCTGTCATTCTTTCTGTACAGCACAATTGTTACTAGGCTGTTGTCTCCACTTTCACTGTCTCAGCATTTATTGCTGGGTTGTTGTTCTTTCTGTATGGCAGCACTATAATTCAACTTCTGTCAGTAATTCCACACTGTAACATTTATTGTTGAGCAGTTGTTACTGGGCTGATGGCAAAGCTTCCATACTGTAGAACTTATTGATATTTGTTCTGGCTATTTGTAAGCAGTGCCATTGTAAATAAAATGATGAAACTGATTCCATGCTGCAGAATTTATTGCTGAGCTTTTGTTATTGCATTGATAACATGACTTTTGTACTGCAGCATTTATTGCTGAGATGCTTTCAGTAGTACTTCACAGCAGGATCATTGTCAGTGGGGTATTGGCACCTTTTCCATTCTACAAAGCTTAATGTTTGGCCTTTGTCACTATTTTATGCAGCAGTATTGTTAATAAACTGTAGTTACTACTTTCAGCACCCAATAATGCCCTTTGCCACTATTTCTGTGCACTATCTTTGCTACTGGTTCAGATGAGACTGTTTCCATACTGCAGCATTTATTGTTGGGTTATTGTTATTAATGTGTAGAAGAATTGTTTCTGGGATGACCACCTAGCTACTACAGAGTGGCATGCTTTCATTATTTGTGTGCAGCAGCATTTCCATTGGACCACAGTCACTACTCCATACTGCAACACTTATTTCTGGGCTGCTGTCACTATTTCTGTGGAGCAGCATCACTACTGAGCTAATGGTAATGCTTTGACACTGCAGATTTGTTCTGGGCTTCTGTCACTCCTGTAAGTTAGTACTAACCCTTGGCTGGTGACACTGTTTCCATGCTGCAGCATTTATATTGGGTTGATGTCGTTGTTTTCAGGCAGTAACACTATTATGGAGTTATTATAAGTACTTCTGTAAAATAGCTGCTTTCTGAGTACTTATTATTTCCATGCTACCTCTATGCTACAGCATTACTGGTAGGCAGATGTCACAATTTCTGTACCATTCCATTGTTGCTTGGTTAGAGTTATTTATATGCCTTGCCAATACAGCTAAGTTCCTGTCATAATTCCATACTTCTACATTATCAGTGGATTGTCACTCTTTCAGTGTTGAAGCATGGTTTCTGAGACAATGTCACTGATATCATGTTGCAGCAATGACGCTGTGTTACTTTCATTACTTCCATAGATACTACATTGCAGCACTGATGCTAGAATGCTGTCACAATCTCCATCTTTTGTTTTCTTGATGTAGTCCTGTTAATGGCACATTGACAATATGTTGTAGCATAAATGCTTCTGAGATGATATTATTAATTTATGTGCTACTGGTCTGTTGTCTCTGCTTATATGTTGGTAGTATACATTGCTGAGCTGTTACTTTATAGAATCACTGTCACTACTTCTTTGAATACTCCCGTGCTGTTTAATTTATTGCAGAGATGTTACTATAGCTGTGTATTAGTATCATTACTAGACTGGTGGAATTGCTTCCATACTGCAGCACTGTTACTAAGCTGTTATCATGATGTCACAATTTCCATGCAGCAGCATTGCTTCACAACTCTTGTGCCTATGTCCAAGATGAAGCACTGCTGTTGAGATGCTTTCTCTATCTGCATGCTGTTACACTGTTTCTGAACTACTGTCTCTACTTCTAGACTGCAGCACTGTTGTTTGGCCGTTATCTGTAATTCCTTTCTGCAGCATTGCTGTTGAGGTACTTTCATTATTTCCATGCAACAGCATTGCTGCATAGCAGCTGTCTGGCTTTCAGACTGTGTTAGTGTTGCTGACCCATGTTCACTATCATTCACGCTACAGAACAGTTGCTGACCTGCTATTGCTATTTATATGCAACATTATTTTTACTATTGTTCTTACTTCCAGACTGCATCTGTTGATGTCCACCTGTTGTTAGTATTTCATGCTGCAGCATTACTGTAAAGTTCTTATAATTAGTTCCAGACTGCTGCATTGTTGCTGACCTGCTGTCACTATTTCTACACATCTACATTCTTGCTTGGCTGTTATCAGTCCTTTCCGACTGCAGCATTGCAGCTAATCTGTTGTCATTATTTCCATGTTGTAGTACTGTAGTTAACTAGTTTTCACTGTTTCCATGCTTCAGCATTGTTGTTTGGCTCTTGGCACTATTACTAGACTGCATTATTCTTGCCAAATTGCTGATAGCATGTCCATGTTGTGCACTGTTTTCTGATCAGAAGGGCTGCAGTTATCCAGAAATGGCTACATTTATTTGGCTCTTGCATCTTTCTGAGCAGTAACCCACAGACTCAGAGTGACCCTGTGATACCGCATCTTCCATTCCAGACAGGTGGCACTTTTTTTTCCTTTCTAGATGAGCAGGCTCTGCACCTTTGTAAAGGAGTGTTCCTGATAGTTACGTCTTACTGATGGTTTACATCTAATAACTAGTTGAATCATTTACAGGAGTAGTTATACATTTTGTTGTTTCTGTTTATACCTTTGCTTTGTTTTACCTTGGCATACCTGCACTCTGTCTACCCTAACAGTACTACACTTGTAACACATAGTGCTCTGAATGAGTGTGTGTGTGTGAGAGTGTGTGTATGTGAAAAACAATATTTGTTCATGAATGTAGAATTGTTTCTAGCATACCTCTCAGCTTCTTTGCCCAAGAATCATGGACAAAAACAAAAAGGGGGATAGAAGCACACAATCAATGACAATTGTAAAGTATCACTCTAATTAGAACAACATAGTTTGCATAAACACGCATTTTATGTATAAACAGTAATATATTACTCTAACATCTGGCATTATTGATTAACTGTAATCCTCAGTAGTTTACCAGAAAAGCAAACATTTTCTGGGGGACATATCTAAAATATGAAGCAAAATAAGGAACAGTTGACAGTTTCCAGTATTCAGTCTGTACGTATATGCTTTCACTAACAAAAGAGGGCATCATTCCAAAATCCTCTGTTTTTAAAAACTGTAGCAAGCCACTTGCTACAAGCTATACTACACATGAAGCAAACACATCATTCCTGAGAGCAAAGACAGTTATTTCATTTATATGATGGCATTCAGAAATATTAGTATGCAAATAAGTATCTGTACTGCACTACTGACAGATTGACACATGCTGATCAGACCCTCCTTCACCCCAACCTACCTATTCTTCTGACTCTTAGCATCTATTCAATAATATAAGGCCTGATGCTCATAGTCTGGTACAAACAAAGAGTTGAGCTGAAAACCAGAAATGATCATATACTGATCCTTGTACAGTACTTTCAAAGCCAGGCTATGTAACTCTTCCAAATATTCTGGAGAAAAGAGTGCAGTCATAAGGGCCTCCAGCCCAATAGCCTAATATCATCCTATGAACCTATATGAATTTTACTTCCCTTTATAACTGTAGTTTAATGCTTTTGAATCATTTTAATGGAATCCTTAGGTAAAAAAATGCATCAACAAAATGAAAAAAAAATCTAGAAAGAAGTAAACTATCAGAATGAGTTGGAAGCTGTAGGGAAGTAAAAATATATCTAAACAGAAGATGACATTAGCATGTCCTCACTATACAAGAAAATGAATTAAAAATGTTGGTACAAGTAACTACAAAGATGAGCTTTGAGGAAACTAATAAAAAACAAGGCTACATAAAATAGTAGTGGTGCCATGGTAGCAGAAGCACAAAGAATAATAAAGATATGATCATTTACATATGACTTGTTACATTGACTGGTGCGCAGCAGAACCAATAAGATTAGCACAGGACAGCAGAACAGCTCAGAGATAAGATCTCTGTCTCACAGCTGCCTCTATTCTGTTCTCCCCCTGTGTGTCTGCCTGTATGCATGGTATAAGTACCCTTGTGGTCTGGACTGTGGCCAAAAATGGTCCGCAGACCAGCCCACTTACCCATATAAGTTTATAGTTATTTATTATATAAATAAAAATCTATGCATATTCATTTTCATGGTAACACACAGAGTAGTCAGCTGGTATTTAATACAGTGATATCTTAAGTTACATGATGCACAACATTGCACCACATAATGATATAACAGCTTAATAGTATGTTATAAACTAGAAAAGTGACTTCCTGACCAGAGTAGGCAGTCCTTGATTACTGACAATTATTTATTACCACAGTTAATTACTTACATTTGGACCAGGTTGGCCCCAGTGGACAAAGTTCTTTTTAGAGGTAACACAGGTGGGGGAGAGAAAAGCAAAGAAAACCAAAATTGAATTATAATAAAAAACATCAAGTTCAGCCATACTGACATAAGGCAAAAATCAATAATACTGAAGACAAACTTTCATGAGCCAGCACCATTTCCTGGGTACAGGAGCCTTGTGCCTCACAATGCACTCTAGAAGTGTTGCTATAGGTTCATAGTTTCAACGAGGATACTAGGCTCTTGGGCCTAGATCCTTTATAAGCCTAGTCATGTTATACCTTTGTTCCCTTATTGACCAGGCTGTATGGTCTATATTTGTAGTGTGAGTCTATGATCAGCACCAACTGCCCTTATCCAAGAGGGACATGGGTGACACCCCCGGGGTAAATTTACAGACTGCCATCCAGTTCTCTAAGTTACACTTAAATAGGATCATTGAGGAGCTCTGCTTTACGTGAATTGGGAGTTTGTCCCAGGGGAGTGGCAATCTGGAGAGACATATATGTCTCTCCAGCATGTCTTGTTAATGTCACAGGCTAGGTTAAGATCCGTAGAGTGAATGAATCTTGTCACATTTGACTTGTGGATGTGCAGCATTTTTATTGGGGCAGAGCCCAAGACTGCTCTGCAGGCCAGACATAAGTCGTCTCTCAGCAGCCTGTAAGATACAGAGTACAGTGACAGTGCCTTCAGTCTGTCCATCTAGGTCATGTGTTGAATGCCCTGAATTTTCTTGGTGAGACACCTCTGAGGTTTCTCCAGATGCTGCAGGTGTCTGGTGAGGTACATACAGAAGGGAGCATTGTACTCTATTAGTGGTCTGATATGGGATGAGTACAGGGGACTTATAATATCCTTAACTCTGGATACGATGCCCTTACTTATGAGACATGCAACATAGAAGGTCTTCCTTACCATTGTGGATGCATTGTGATCAAAGATAAGGTTGCTTTCAACCTGTGTTCCCAAATCTCTCACCACAGATTTTGAGCTGGGGGGGGGGGGGGGTATTAGTAATATTGTAATTTGCAGGGACTTCTCCTTTGCCAAAATGGATGATAACGCATTTTTTTTTGCATTTAATTTAAGTCTGTGGATTTGGCACCAGTCATTTGTCTGTGTAAGCCCTTTTTGTTGTATGTTAACATCATTGGGGGACTCAATGATTGCACCCAGTTTGCATTCATCACCAAACTTGGTAAGCCTCAGGCCATTTATTTTCACCTGGACTTCTGAGAAATAGATTCCAAACATTAGGAGGCCCAGCACAGATCCTTGTGGTACACCACTGGTAACTGGTCTGCTGGTAGACGTGGAATCCCCAACTTTAACAGTATACATTCTGTTGGTGAGCCAGTTGGCTACCCATCTAGTGACATATAGGTTAATTCCCAGCTGGGTGAGTTTCTCAATGATGCCTGAGTGGGGGAGTGTGTCCAAAGGCGTGTCTAAGTCAAGGTAAACTGTATGTACTGTTTTGCCTTCATATAGGCTTTGGTGACATTCTTGAAGAAGTCCACCAGGTTTAATAAGCATGATTGACCCTTAACAAAGCCAAATTGGGTTGGGTCAAGAATTTGAAGATCACCTATGTTTTTGCTGATAAGGTCCATAATGATTTTCTCCATGGCCTTCCAGATAAGGCTGGTTAGGCTTTTGGGTCTATAGTTCCCAAAGTTAGTTGATGGACCTCTTTGTGCAAGGGAATTACTGTTGTTGATTTCCACTCTACTAGGACAAAGCCAGTACTTAGACTGTGATCAAATAGAGTGCCAAGTGATTTCACTAGGTCCTGTTTTAGACAGTTTATTAGGCAGCCAGGGGTGTTATCTGTTCCCATAGAGGTTGTGTTTTTGGCCATGGAGAGTGCGGTTATGACCTGCTCTTTGGAGATACTAGATAGAGGACTGGTGACTGGTATGCTTTGGGGTATGTCTGGTGGGGACAGAAGGTTGAAGTTTGTGCCAAATCTGTCTGATAGCAGGTTGGTGATGTCATTAGGGTCAGTATGAGTGGTACCATCCACTACTAGTTTGGCATAAAGCTGGGCCTTCCCTTTTAGAGTTTTGACATAGCTAAAGAATGCCTTGTGACTATCCTTAGCTAGGAATGGTAGTTTAGCTTTGTAATTGGCTTTAGAGAACTTTACAAGACATCTAACTTGCTTGTTCAAGATGCAGAGGGTGTCCTTCCTCTGTTGAGTCAGTTCCCTCTGGTACTTGGCCATTAGTTTTTCCTCTTGTTGTATAACCTATTTATGCTTGATGTCCACCAGGGTGGCTTGTCTTTTTGTGAAGACCTTGTTTTGATCCGTTCAGGTACAGCTGAGTCTATAGATTTGTATAGATGTTTATACAGTGCATTTGTGTACACCTCTGTTTAGGAGTCATTGTTGACAGTGGTATCAGGGAGTTTGAAACTATTTATGCCATCGCTTTGGAGGCTATATTTTGCTTTGGAGAAATCTGTCATCTTTTTTGCTGTTGAGGAGGGATCATGTATGATCGGTACTTCGAACTAGACTGATTTATGATCAGACATACCAGGGAGGGCAAAACACAGGGGCGTAGTGTTGATGAGTACTAAGTCTAGTACATTCAAGAGTCTTGTGGGGGTGCAAACTGTCTGTTCTAGAACATTTGTATTAACAAAGTCCAGGAACCTTAGGGGAGATTATACCATATTGTGTTAAGTATTATCATTTACTTGTAACTGTTCGGTATGTTTTTGGCTGTTATATTTCCCTGATAGCATATAAAATGATTTTCTATAAATTAAAACTGAAAATATTTCAAAAATGTAGCAGTCTGCTCACTAATTCACATTTTATTTTGTGTATTTTTACTGAAACTCTAAAATATTGGAATCAAGGCTGTGTGCTATGTGCTTCTGACAACTGCAATGTGTACATTTCTAAATTTGTGTAACTGGAATACATTTTATTGGAATGTAAGAGTGAGGAACAGTTCAGCTCATGTACCCTGAATTCAGACCAGTGCTTCCAAACCTATGTTGTTATAATTTACACATTAATTATATGTCAGATAGCTCTGTAAAATACCACTGTCTATTATAAAAATACCCTGCACCACCAATTACATGATGAGGGACAAAAATACCCTGTACCACCAATTATATGATGAGGGATAAAAACACCCTGCACCACCAATTATATGATGAGGGATAAACACACCCAGCAGCACTAATTATACGATGAAGGACAAAAATACCCTGTACCACCAATTATATGATGAGGGATAAAAACATCCTGCACCACCAATTATATGATGAGGGATAAAAACACCCTGCAACGCCAATTATATGATGAGAGATAAAAACACCCTGCACCACCAATTATATGATGAGAGATAAAAACACCCTGCACCACCAATTATATGATGAGGGATAAAAACACACTAACCCACCAATTATATGATGAGGGATGTCATGAAGAGGGACATAAAAGGGCAGGAAGCCATTATGGAGTCTTATTAGCCAGTGGCCCTTTGAGATAACCTAAGCAATCTTAAGCCATTGATTCAGTCTGTGGTTCAACAGTTTTATACTTCAGTGCATGATGATTTACATACAATAGTATTATTTCTAGTACTCTTAGCAATTGTCATTAATATCTAGTAGTTTAACAGAGCAGGCACGTAAACCATATCTACAGTTCAATATTTGCCATGTTTCAGCAAAGGAACATTTCTACTTCTATGTCACAGAGAATGACAGAGGCAAATAAAGGAATATATTCTGATAGGTAATCAATGCTTAGGAAACTAAGGTATGTAATTTATTATTCATTATATTTTACTGAGCAGAAAGGTGCAGATGTGACATCTGATCGATTTAGTCAGTTATTAAATAGTCACAGAACATTGATATTTTAGTAGATGGAACAGCATAAAATGGAGAGCAATGCATTGGACATGTCTTGTGAATCTAGACCCAGAAATCACAGTAGGAAATAGAAGAGTCCTTAAAATAATGCAGTAAGATATTGCATTTGAAAACAGTGCTGTTTGTCATTCAGAATCACTAGCACTGTAAAGCTGAACGTTGCTATTCTAATGTCTGACAAATGTGATTTACAGGTCGCGGACTGCTGATATAGGAGCTTGTAAAATCCCATAATGTCAGAAGCCTCTATGAGCCAAATATAAAAGCTACAAAGACCCAAGCATTTGGAATAACAACATCAATTTTGTAGCATGGCATTTTATTGGATGGTGGTTACAAAGCTAATGCGTCTAGTATATACATATTTATTTTGCTTTTGTTAACCTGTAAAGTTCAATTAGACAAAGTGCCATTTTTCAGTAAAGGCCAGGGAGAAAACTCCAGAAATATTAATAGAGCAATAAATGCATACAAATTAGAAAATATACAAAGGAAAATATATAGATGACTGACAAATTAGAGAGACTAATTAATTTAATACTTGGAAATATAGCAGAACAATATGTGCATATTACATTTATATTTATTTATTTATTTATTATTTTACATTTGTTGACCGGGTTAGTCCAACTGGATACATATCCATTTTCAGTGGAGACCCGGGGAGAAAAGCTCCAAAGCACAGAGGTACATAAAAAATATAAAATATAAAAATATAGTGACATAAGCTAGGAAATTGAGACAGGCAACATTAAAAATACAAAAATATAACAGTAGGTAAAAAGAAAAATTCAATTAGTGATATAAGTTAGTAAAGATGAGTAATTAGGGCTTAATAGTGGACCCTTAAGTTAAGGGCTGGATGGAGGCCTATGTAGGCCGGGTTGAGTTGGGAGCCTGAGCTATTAGTCTGGATTAGAGCATGGACATAGCCATTGAGATTTTAATAGAGTTCGAAGTTGTATTTTGAATTGGTGGAGAGTGGGTATAAGTCTAAGGTTGTTGGGAGGAGCATTCCAGTTTTGCCAATGGAATTGGCGTACAGTGCATCACCACCCGAGTTAGTAGATTTAATAGTTAATACTTGAATACTTTTGGATGACCTTAGGGATGTTAGATTAGAGTAGGGGGTAAGTATATTGTTCAGTGAGGGAGTTTTTTCAGGGTGTTTTATGATTTTGAATGCCTCTGTAAGTTGGTTAAATTTGAGGATGTTGGGCAATTCTAGCCATCCCAGTGTTTTTAGATTTAGGCAGTGATGGGTGCGGTAGGGTAGTCCGGTAATGAATCTAGCTATGTGGTTATAGGTAGTGGATAGTTTATTAAGCTCTTTCTTGTGAAGGAAGGAGAATATTGGGGAGGCATAGAGGAGTGTGGGTAGGAGGTGGGTACGGGCAATGGTTAGTTTGGTGTGGGGGGTTAAAAATTTCTTTATTTTATACATGGACCCAAGTTTCTTGTTAAGTGATTTAATGGCCTGGTTTACATGGATGTCGAATCTCAGTTTGTGGTCAATTGTCACTCCAAGTAGTTTAGTGTGGGTGACAGGATAAATTTTGGTACCGTTATTAGAGGACACAATGAAGGTTGAGGTGGGGGTATGGGGAGGTTCCGTGCCATAAGAAGTCGCTGGGGAGGGTAGAATAGGAGCAATTTGGTTTTAGTTGGATTAAGTAGGAGTTTTAGATCTGAGAACCATTTTTCGACAATAGAAAAGCAGTTTTGGGTTGTGACTTGGAGTTTGGTGAGAGAGTCGTCCGAGCAGATAAGAGTGGAGTCATCTGCATATTGTATGCAGGTGGCTTTGGGGAGGATAGAGTGTAGACCATTAATAAAGACGGAGAAAAGAAGGGGACCGAGAATAGATCCTTGGGGACACCGATGTTCGTGGGGAGTAGGTCTGAAATCTTGTTTTGCCACTGTACCGCCTGTTTTCTGCCTGTGAGGTATGCATTAAACCAATTTATGGTAGTTTTGCTAAGATTAAAAGTTTCCAATGTATGGAGCAGCTGGTTGTGGTTGACCATATCAAGGCTTTCGATAGGTCTAGAAAGAGCAGAGGAAATTAGTTTGTTATTCGGTTGAGGTTAATTGAATCAACAAAGGAGAGGAGAGCCGTGGTTGTGCTATGATGGGGCGGAAACCGTGTTGGGTGTTGGACAGGAGGTTATTTTGTGTGAGGTGGGTGATGAGTTGCTTGTGAATGCAGCGTTCCAAAATTTTAGATAGGGGAGAGAATGGCTATGGGTCTATAGTTTGTTGTGGCAGTGGATAACCCTCCTTTGTGGAGAGGAATGATATACGAGATTTTCCAGATTGAGGGAATAGAGGCTTCAGCAATTGACTGGTTGATTAAGATTGATACAGGGTAGGCTATGGCATCAGAAGCTATTTGTAAGTATTTGGCTGGAAGTAAGTCAGCCGCTAGGGTGGTTGGTTTAAGTTTTTTTAGGAGGGCAATGTAGTAGGTGGAGGTGGGTTTTAAATTAAAGGCAGTTTGAGTGGGGTAGGTAGTTGGGGTGGGAGCCACAGGGGGTGAAGTGAGCTGACTAGCAAGGGACTGGATGGTCTCAGTAAAAAAGGAATTAAAGGTGTTAGCTATTTCACTGGGATTTTTGTCCATGAGTGATTCTGGTGTGGGGGTAGTGGATTTGCCTGGATGGAGGAGGTGATTGAAACTTGCCCAGAATTTTTTGGGATTATTTTGATATTTGTCTTGTAGGTGACAGAAATATTGTTTTTTGTCAGACATAACGGCAGCTTTGGTTGAGTTTCTAAGCTGAAGAAACTTGATGCGATCTAGAGGGGTTTTAGTGGTTCTCCATTTGTTCCAGGCCTGGTCTCTGAGTTTAATTTTAGTTTTAGAATCATTAGTTAGCCAAGGTGCAATACGTTCCTTAGTTCTAATGAGTCGCTTGGGAGCGTGTGGAAAATGCAAGATGCTCCATAGGTTACTTTATCATGTGGAAATACATAATATGTGGTAACATTTACAGTGGTAAATAAAAAATATTTATTTATTTATTGAGGGTACATGACATGTAGAGAAATCATAGTTTGAGAAGGATATATGTAATGCTGCATGATATGTGCATTCGGGAGATCCTTAGCATTTTAAACTTGACAAATGCTGCAGGCTAGTTTCATAGGTTCATAGGACCATAGATTAGTTCTAGGCTAACTGACCTAGTGGGCCATTTTAAACCTTGCCAATTACCCCAAGTGAGTATCAAAACGTATACCATGTATCTGCAAGGTAAACATTTTAACCATTATGCCAACCTCCCAGTTTTGCCAAACTGCTAAGCATGTTCTTCACTTTACCTACACACTCACTTAGTTCATAAATCATCATTGCTTGATATATATATATATATATATATATATATATATATATATATATATATATATATATATGTACATACCTGCATTTAATTTTACTCCAGCTTTATTTAACCTACTGTTATCACATTAAGTAATTCCCTAAATGTACATTTGCAGTGCGTCAAATGTAACCTTAAAGTATTAATAGCTGTGTGCATGTATATTTATGCAAATGCTTTCCTGTTTACTACAGTGTAGTTATTCAGATTTCAGTCATAAATTACTTACTGAAGTCTACAGAGTTAAATTTGTCAGTGTAATAATGCTTTGCAAGTTTATATTCATATTTATGAATTATGCATTCACTGCACTTATTAGCATAAACCTTTTTGCATAATGTTTAACCAGCATGTTTTATATTTCATTTTTGATAAAGTTTGAGATACTAACAGGATGTCAACACTTATGAAACTGTCTTAATAAAGTGTCAGCATGTCAGTGGTGAGTGGCATCACTTTGTGTTTTTATTTCTTATGTCATATATTTCTTGTTGAAAAGTTAGACTTCTTATCCTTCACATCCTTACACCATTTACAGTAAGATGCATTATAGGACCATTCTTCATGGTTTGCTGTGTATTTAGGTCCCTCTATAATCTGTTTTTAATTTCTAAGTAGCAAAAGAACATAACTGCAAAGAACTCAGTGCAGAGCATTATGGGAAATGCATGCAGCTTGTCATAAAATAATTGACTTATTCAGCTTTACATAACATGTTATAGTACTAAAGGGTATCTAACTACTAGCAGTGGATGTCAGTGTGATAGGGAGGCACAACATTGTTCTCTTTCTTTTATGGACCAAAAATGTACCATGGCTAATATTTTAAGAAGGAACCAGTCACTGCTACACAGCAATTAGTGTTTAGCTGACACATTAGAAAGCAGATACAAACTAATACAAACAGAAATGTAAAATAAAGCTAACCTATTGATCACAAAGTTACCATTTACTCATAAAGAGTGCTGGCCATTTAAGAAAAGAGGTGGGCTGGCCCTACTACGAACTTTTTCAGCTAAGACCCAGTGGAAAAAAAAAAAATAAGCAGTATAAAAGTACACAATAGCTTAGAAAGCAATGCATTACGATATCATAGAGTAATATATAAACAGAGAAGACCAGCTCGGGACTCCCCTGCAAAGAGGTCACTAGCCTATTGGAACTTGCCTGATCTACAAAGGATAAATAAATAAAAATACCTAAAGTTGGCAATACTGTATTTGTTAATGCAAATGTATATCTTGTTAATACTAGTATTCTTAACACTGTCTAAATAAAAATGCTAAGAAAAACAGCTTGGCAGGCTTACTCCCCCTCTGAAAGAGCAAAATGAGTACTGAGCATTATTGATGTTGCAACACATATATATATATATATATATATATATATATATATATATATATATATATATATATATATATATATATTTATATATATATATATATAAACTCGATCCTAGTGTTGTCAAAACACCTGACTAAATATATCATAAAAAGAAAAGAGAGAAGCCTCCCTCATTCAAGAGAAATGTTCGTTAATGTAGATATTTACTCATTTAATTTATTATCCTTGGTAGAGGAATGATCAAATGGAGATTTTGCAGTCTCATCTTGGAGATTACAATAACTAAACAAACATATGTATTAGAAATATCATCTTTCTTATATGCAGTGCTAGTTGCTGATTCAGTACAATCACAATACATTTTAAATATTTACATATTCCAGTTGATATCATCATTCAAAAGTATGTCGCTTGCTTTGGAGTTGGAGTTAAAAGGAGGGGGATTCTACAGACTGTAACTTACTCCACTGAGGCAGTAAAGTATCTTTGTGGATCTTAACTACTGCTTTATGGGTGCTGTAAAGTGATTCAACTTCTATAACAGGATGAGAAATGTCATTACATAGCTTTGGCCTGCTGTAAGAAAAGCTCTTAGTACCAATAACTAGTTTATGGTCTGTGATAAAAAGTTGACAAATGGAGGTAGTGGCATGTCTGGAGAACACGGGGAGAGAGCAAAATATACTTTAGGGCTGTGAGACAGTCATCATCATCATCATCATCATCATCAACAACCCCCCTTTTTTTTTCTACATGGGGTTGGAGTGTTGTGTCAGCTGTCACCATCTCTCAGTGCCACTTATGCCTGCTGTTGCAGGTCTTCTCTAACAGAATCTATCCATCTCTTTGCTGGATGTCCTTATTTCCTCTTGCCTTCTTCCTGTCTGTCCCAAATATTATTCACCAGGTTGTCTTCTGCTTTCTTGCATATGTGTCTGAAACACTGTAATCTGTTCTCCTTGACTTCTGTATTTGGAGCTACTTGGACTTCTGTTCTGATGTCCTCATTTCTTTGCCGGTACCACAGTGTGCATCCTACCACCCTCTCAGGCACTTAATTTCCACCACCTCTAGCTTTCTCAACTGCTCTGCCTTCACTGCCCAGGTTTTTAAAGTACCATACAGTAGTACTCTTGTTCCACTATTTTGTACGCCTTACTTTTCAGCTTCTTTGGCATTCTTCTGTCATACTTTACCAAGACACTCTGTCCCAGTTGGTTGCAGCCTCTCTGATTCTAACTTTGACCTCCTCAATCAGACTTCCCTTTTCATCGACCACAACTCCCAGGTACTTGAAGCTGTTAACATGTTCCACTGTTTTCACTTCTATCTCGGTTCTCAGCTTCTTCTGATTTCCCCATTAGTTGCCATTACAACTGTCTCAGTTTCATCCCATGTGCCTTCTGTTTTGCATTCTCTTCTCCTATCCTTTGCTGTTCGTGTTCATAATCTGCATACAGGTTCATAAGTTCATAGGTTGGTACTAAGCTATTGGCCCTACGGCCTATACAAACCTAGCCAAACAATTCCCTGGATATTTCTTCCCACAATATTTTCTTCCCTGGGCCCCTGTCTAGCAGGGTGACTGACCTGATCCCCGGGGTGACTTTCCCATCTCCCATCCAATCGTCAAGGTTCCTTTTGAAGAGGGCCAAGGAGGCACTCTGCTTGACATGTATGGGCAGTCTATTCCAGAGTATGGGGAGTCTCTGAGTCAGGACCCTATCCCTCCAGCATGTTGTGTTCATTGTGATGACAAGGTTTAGATCCCTGGAGCATGGGGCTCTGAGGGATTGGGATTTCTTTAAGTTGAGCATGCCCAACAGCTCAGGGTTTGACATGGCCTTGTATGTTAAGCAGATATTGCCTCTGAGTAGACGATATGCCACAGAGTATAGCTGGAGTTTTTTTAGACAGTCAGCATAGGGCATCTGCTTTAGGCCTGTGATTATTTTAGTGAGGTATTTCTGTGGCCTTTCCAGCTGTTGCGGATGTCTTTGAGGTACACAGCAAATGGAGCATTGTACTCTATAATGGGTCTAATGAGGGATGAGTACAGTGGGACAATGACCTCCTTTTTTCTGTATGAAAAGCCCTTAGTGATGAAGTGTGCCACATAGAAGGATTTCCTGACTGTTGTGGCGATGTGTTTATCGAAGGTGAGACCACTGTCCACCTGTGTCCCTAAGTCTCTCATCACACTTTCGGTGTTTAGTGTACTGCCACCTATGTGGTAATTCATGGGTACATGTTTTTTCCATGATCTATCTCCTCCTACCAGTCTGCTAATGTAGTTCATCATCAGTATGAAAAGCACTAGGGTCAAAACTCTGTACTGCTGACAGTTGTGAATGTCCACTTGTTCTTGTACATTGGCACTAAAATGCTTATTCCCCAGTCATCTGGGATACAACATTCTCTCCATACTGCCATGAGTACTCCCAGGATCCATTTCTTCCCATCTCACCCAACATCTTTATCATATCTGCTGTGACCTCATCTGAGCCTGCTGCTTCCCCTGAATTTGTTTTCTTTAACCCTGTTCTTACTTCTTCAATGGTGGGTTCCTCCTCTTCTCTCACTGTGCACTGCATCTGTGGCAGTACAGCTTCTGTGAGGTTTCAAATTCAAATTCAAAATTCAAATTTAAATTCAAAGAAACTTTATTGCTTGCAGTATTTCTTCCATCTGTCTTTGATGTCCTGTGAGAGAGTATGTGATATATAAATATATAGGGCAGCATCTGTGGATATAAGGTACTGCTGCCTATGGGAAGCGAAATAAGTTTACTGAAGGAAATACAGTGTTGCTCCAGTGAGGACGATTTTAATATATACCTTCAAAATTCTGTCAGTTAGCACAGAGGACTAAAGCTCTGAGCTGTAAATGACCTGGTTCCAGGGTACAGGGTACAGTGTACAGGGTGCAGGGTACAGGGTTTAATTCTTTTCACACTCATTTATCTAATGTGACTCTGCATAAGTCACTTAACCAGATAGTTCTCCCAAGTTACCTCTAAAAATGGAAAATTTGTCCATTTGGTTTACCTGATCTACAAATAGGTAAAATAAAAAAATCAATAAAATTCTGTTCAGTGCAGTCTGAAGTTGACTGCTGTTCATGGAAGAACAGCTGTCAGTTAACAGGCATACATATACCAAGGTGGTAGAAGGACATCTGTACTCATATACCCTTTTCAGACTTAAGCTTCCAAGTACTGCATAATAGTTATACCAAAGTGCTATACTATTCTATCCAAGGCTAAACAGCAAGCAGGTGGTTAAAGCTAGTCACTGCTTCCACAGGCTCAGCAAAGTTAAATACCCCAGTGTGACATAGCAGTACCCAACAGTGTCAAACAGCATAAATAAACTTTTACCAACATTTATACTCTGTTTCAGCACCCAAGTCAGGTCATTAATCAGGAATCTGGTCAAAGCTGGCACTGAGCAGAGAGCTAGAAAGTACAGTTGTGTACACTTACCATAAATGTAGATGTTCGAGTGTATTCACTGTTGCAGTCATTACATTTGGGTTATCTGCTTGCAGGTAGCCCTCAGTCAGCCTGATTAACAAAGTCTTGGGTCCTGCATCGCTTGCTGTCTCTTCTTCCGTGACGTCAAGTCATCAGGGGTATAAAACATGCAGCCGACATCATTACATCAGTTTTTCTTGCCCCAGATGTCAGGTGCCCCCCTAATGGGAAGCAATTAAATCAATAAAGATACAAAGTTATACCTCAAACAAAAAAGAAAATACACCAAAAAGCTTTTAAGCATTGAAAAGGAGAGAAGTGGTATAGCCAGGTGAAGTCAGGGGACTGGAGGGAGGGTAACCAGGACTGCAACAGTGAATACACTCGAACATCTACATTTATGGTAAGTGTACAGAACTGTACTATGTTCTTCAGGTTTCACTGTTACAGCCATCACATTTGAGTAGATTCCCAAAGCTAAGAATGGGAGGAGGAACTTAGATAGCATTAGGATCAGATATAAGCCCCTGCAAAACTGCAGTGGCAAAGCCAGCTCTGGATTTAGAGAAAATTGGCAAATGGTAATACTTGGTGAAAGTATGTACAGAACTCCAGGTAGCAGCTTCTAGGATGTCCCTGGTAGGTACACCTCAGAAAAAGGCTGTAATGGTAGATGCAGCCCTAGTTGAGCCTTCTCCTCTGTCCCTGCAGCAAATGCCACCAGCAGTTGTTCAGATTTCCTTTGAGGTTTAGACCTGTCCAAGTAGAATCTAAGTTGTCTGTGCACATCTAAGGAGTGCAGTATCTGTTTCCCTTTGTTCTGTGGATTAGGAAAGAAGGTAGGCAAATGAATGGACTGATTAAAGGCCACACTGGAAACCAACTTTGGCATGAAAGAGGGATTGGTCCTGAGGGACACCCTGTCCCCATGAAAGAAGATGAAAGGCTCCACTGCCATAAGGGCCTGTAATTCTGATACGCTTCTTGCTGAAGTGATGGCTAAAAGGGAAGCTGTTTTCCAAGAAAGGAATTTTAAATCTGCAGAAACAGCTGGCTCGAAAGGAGGAAGGGTGAGTTTCTCCAATACAAAGTTAAGGTCCCAGGCTGGAGTTGGAGCTCTCCTGGGTGGTCTTAAATTTTTGGCCCCTCTGAGGAACTGCTTGGGCAGTGGAAGAGAGAAGAGGGGAAGTTGTATGTTATAATGAGCTGAAATGGCTGAGGTGTGAATTTTTATTGAGGAAAATACAGGCCCTTGTGAAGCATCTCAGTTAAGTATTGTAAAATCTGAGGTAAACTGGGCACTGCTGTGCTCATCCCTTGAGAGTGGTTCCAGGCACAGAATCTTTTCCATTTTTCAGCATGAGATTTTCTAGTACTAGGCCTCCTTGCCTCTAAAATGACATCCATCACTGGTTTACTGAGGGATGGTAAAGGAGAGCTTAGGTAATTAGCCAAGCTGCTAGGTTCCGTGTTTGAAGCTGATGGTGCAGAATCTGGTTCTCCTGCTGAGACAACAGGGTAGGAGTCTGAGGCAGGTGCTATGGGGCCAACAGTGACACACTGCGCAGGAGGGGGTACCAGTGTTCATAGGTTCATAGATTAGTACTAAGCTAACTGCCCTTGCGAGCCATTTTAAGCCTAGCCAATTATCCCTTGTGAGACTCAAACCCTGCACCTTGTGTTTGTAAGGCAAACACCTTAACCATTAGGCCAGGCTGGTGCAATCAAAATCATCCTTGGTTTGTCTTGTTGGATCTTTAGTAGTACTTTAGAGAGCAGAGGCAGAGGAAGAAAAGCATAAACCGATAGGTTTTTCCAGCTGAAGGACAGAGCATCCACCTTCCAAGCTTGTCTGTGGGGAGTCCTTGCACAAACGTTTTCCAATTGATAGTTCTGGTGGGAGGCAAACAGGTCTATATCTGTGCTCCCCCATTTGCTTGTCAACATGTTGAAAATCCTTGGTTCCAGTTTCCACTCATGTGGGTCCATGAGGGTTCTGCTTAGTCCATCTGCCAGTGTATTTAGTTTTCCTGGCAGGAATTGAGCTTGTAGATGTACTTGGTAGCTCAAGGCTGTGTTCCACAATGCCATGGCTAGTCTGCAGAGGGGGTAAGAATGTGTACCCCCCTACTTGTTTATGTAGTACATAACAGTGGTGTTGTCCGTCTTTACCATTAATTATCTTGGCAGAATGTGGTTCTTGAAGGCTGTCAGAGCATTCTGTACAACAGCTAACATTTCTTTATGATTGATGTGAAAGTGCATTTGAACTGGGTTCCATTTGCCCTGAATGCACTTCCCTGCCAGTTGCACCCCCCTCCATGCATAGTCTGATGCATCTGTTGTTAGGGTTTGGGTGGCAGGGGGTAGTGTGTATGGTAGTCCCCTGTTTTGGTGGCAGGACTCTGCCCACCAAAGGAACTCTAGGAGTAGACAAGGAATGATAGGAATCATTGCTTCTAGATCATTAGAATGTTGACACCATAGGCTTTTTAGTTACCATTGTAGTTTTCTCATATGCAGTCTTGCATATGGAATTAGAAGAATGTATGGAGGCCATGAACCCCAAGGCTTGTAGTATTTGCCTTGCAGATAGCAGGGTTTTTGTGACCACTTGTTTGAAGTAGGTTGTCATGTGAATTTTTTTCTCTGGCGTGAGGAAAGCCATCTGGGAAGTTGTATTCAAGCTTGCTTCCAGGAATATAATTTATTGACAGGGTACCAGGTGTGATTTATTTTCGTTTATGGTGTACCCCAGACAGGTTAGCACCTACTGTACAAAAGCCAAATGATTCAAAAGTATGTCCTGGTTTTCTGCCTGAATTAGACAATCATCCAGGTATTGGTATATTTGAATATTTCTTTACCTGCAAAATGCAATGACTGGAGCTAGGTACTTTGTGAATACCCTGGGCGCAGTCGATAAGCCAAAGGGCAGTGCAGAGAACTGATAGTGCATGTAGCCTGCTTTGAAGCGTAGATATCTTCTGCAATACTCCATGATTGGGATGTGCAGGTATGCTTCCTTTAAATTTAGTGTTGCCAACCAGGCATCTTTGCTTAGCATAGGAAGCAACTGGTGAAGAGTCAGCATCTTGAATTTTGGAATCAACAAAAAGATGTTTAGAGTAAGTAAGTCCAGAATAGGACGCCATGAATTGTCCTTTCTGGGTACCATGAAAAATCTCGAGTAGAAACCTTGTCCCTTTTTCTCTTCTGGTACCAACTGAATAGCCCCTATGCTTAAGAGAGATAGTACTTGCTTTTGGGCCTCTGCCCACTACTTTGGAGGTAGGTCTGGCCAACCACTTGGAGTTGGTGACGTGTGGAAGTGAAATCTGTATCCTTGGGACACTATATTTAAAACCCATTTGTCCTGGGTAATGAGTCCCCAGTTCTTTGCATGAAGTGCAATCTTTCCCCCCAACGGGGCAGTCAGTTGAGAAGTGCTTGGAAGTTTTAAAAAGAAGTCATTGAGACAGTTTAACATAGGGGGGAGTTTTATTACTCCCAAATTTGGAAGTGGAGGCCCCCCACTGCTTAGTCCTGTGCGTCCTTGGGACTGAAGCCTGGGTGCTCTTCTGGATCTGGGTTTGGACTGAGAAGGTCTGGAAGAGGCAGGAAAGGACCGATTCTTAGAAGGCCAATGCCTACTAAATCTTGGAGGTTGTACTTGTAAAAAAGCTTTAACAGTTTGCATAGATGTAGCTTTTTCCTCCATCTTTTTAAGAACTTCTTCTGCCTTGTTGCCAAACATGTGGCCCTGATTTAAGGGAGCAACCAGTAATTTTGCTTTAACATAATCTGGCAAGGACTGCTCCTTAAGCCAAGCATGCCTTCTAAGTACAGACCCAGTTACCGCAGCCCTGCAAGATGCCTCTAGTGAATCAAAACCACATTGCAATGTATGTTTACCAACTTGTTCAGCAGAATGCATAAAAATCCTGTAAATCCTTATTTTCAGCACAGTCAGGAGTCAACATTATTTTCTGTTTAAGCAATCCAATAATATGCAGCAGATACTTTAACATATGAAAGTGGCAATTCAAGGCCCTAATGGCCAAAGTTGCAGAAGTGTATACTTTCTTACCCCATCTATCCAGCACCCTGGAGTCTCTGTCAGAGAGGGTTGGATTTTTGATGGTAGTAGCTTTAATGCCCTTATGTCCCTGTGAAATGGTTTCAGGATCCGCAATAGGATTTTTGAAAAGGAACTTGTGAGAGTCAGGAACCCTGTAATATCTATCAGGTTTTCTGGAAGCAGGAAGTAAAGAGTCAGGGCCAAGCTAGATTCTGAAAAGGCATCATCAACAATGTCCAGTACAGGAAGTATAGATAAAGGCCTGAGCTGGAGCAGGAGTAAGAAATCCCTAAGCCTCTTTTTAGAATCAGAGAAATCCTCACTTTCCCAATGAAAAAGCTCCCTGAGAGTATGCAAGGTTTCACCAAAAGAGAAATCCTCTGGGGGGGGGGGGGGCTCAGAGGGAATAGATTCCTCAGCATCAGAATCCTCATATGTAGATAATGGTAAATCCTGGTCATCAGAGGAAACAGAAGTTTCAGAATCCTGGTCAGAAATATCATAAGCAAACTCAGTCCTAGGTCTCTTAAAGAGGGAAGGTTGGCTTCCCCTGATTAAAGTAATAAGGTCTTCAGTCATTCTTATCATTTGTTCTTTAGGCATAGAGGCCTGACCATGCCATCTGGGCATCAGTTTTCTAGGCATGGTTCGAGTTTTAGGCCTTGAAGAAAAAGATGGCGCCGGTTTAATATGCAAGTCAGTAGGCCTGAATACACCCTCAGAAGCCGGTGCCTGCACAGCAGTACATTCATGGTAGAGACATCCACAGGTTCCACAGTTGAAGCATCTCGCAGCATACCAGACTCTGAATGGGTCTCAGTAGAGGCCTCTGAATCTGAAGTAGCGGGTATCAGGGGCTGCGATAGCGCCTCACTGAGTACCGGTGAACTGGGCGGCCTGTCTCTGTCTTTAACTTTGCGTTTCTTCAGAATGTCGGTAGTCAGATGGCTTAACAAAGACATATCAGGATAATTGAACCGAGCACCAAAAAATTTAGAAGTGCAAATATACCGACGATGGATAGATTGTGGTTTAAACAAGGCACAAAACTGACAGTGAGGTGTGTCGTGGTCAAGGCCTAGGCAAGGAATACAGTATGAATGAAAATCTTTATGAGGTATTTGCTTTCCACAAAAAATTCAATTTTTTACTTTTACTGACGTTGGTTTAGAGCAAGAAAAAGTTTCCCCAATGGGGTACTTAGCTTTTAGTTGAAGACTGGTTCTGAAGTTTGAAAACGAAAATTTCAGGAGTCGGCTGACCGGCACTTGTGAACTGCTTCTGCTTCGGGCACCGCATGGCAAGAAAGACTGATGTAATGACGTTGGCTGTATGTTTTATACCCCTGATGACCTGACGTCATGGAAGAAGAGACAGCAACAGATGCAGGACCCAAGACTTTATTAATCTGGCTGACTGAGGGATACCTGCAAGCAGACAACCCAAATGTAATGACTGCAACAGTGAAACATGAAGAACATCACCAACATACAGTGATGTCATTTGGGAGAATTCTTATTGTCGGAGAGTCAGTAAACATGCAGAACAGCAGAGCTCAGAGGCTACAGTTATGTGGTAGCCCTTTATGGAGATGGGTAGGAAAACAGTAGGAAGGGTTGACCTAAACCTAGTATGTTTTTTCCGAAAAGAAGTTTGTGAACCATATAAGTATGGGCTCTTGCCCACTGTACTTTGGAAGTTAAACCAGGATTAGTACAGTATGCGGGACACAGAGTCAATCATATAATATTAGTAAGGAATAACATATAGTAAAAGCACTGTATCTGGATGTGAACGCAAGCTCTTAGTTGTGTAAACATTCCTGGGTATTCAGGTGCTCCTTTAGTTGTTGTGTGATGATCCTCTTGCATAGTCTGAGTAGAAACAGCACTATGGAGATTAGTTGATAGTTATTCACACTCTGAATCTGTCTTCCTCTAAGTAGCAGAATGTTTTTTGTCTATAAAAGATCAATGCTGCTGCTGCTAATGTGACAGAGGAATATGACCAAAGCTGTCACAGGCCTTATGAAAGCAGGTGAGTCATCTAATGGTGTTCCACGTCAACACTTTCCCATGAGCCATGAGTTCAGAATTTTAATATAGAAGAAGTGCATCAGGTGCATTTGGATATACGTAAATACCCCATTAAGGTACAGAAGTGCTTAACAGTGTCAAAAAGTGAAAATAAACTTTCACATTTATACTCTGTATTAACACCCAAGTCAGGTCATTAATCAGTAATCTGGCAAAGATGTCACTGATCAGGCAGCTAGGACACCAGCATACAGTACAGTAGTTTGTTGAAACCCTTTCAATCAGAGAGTTAATAAACATGCAGAACAGCAGAGGCTAGAGTTATGTGGTACCCTTTTATGGAGATTGGTTGAAATGCAACAGGAAGGGCTGTCCTGGGCCACGAATCTTCTTTCTCAAAAGTAGTTTATATAAGTATGTGTATATAAACATATCTATCTATATATATGTATACATATATATATATATATATATATATCTATATATATATCTATATATGTGTGTGTGTGTGTGTGTGTGTGTGTGTGTGTGTGTGTGTGTGTGTGTGTGTGAGTGTATTGTGTGTGTTGTGTATGTATAATTATATATATATATATATATATATATCTATATATATATCTATATATGTGTGTGTGTCTATGTGTGTGTGTGTGTGTGTGTGTGTGTGTGTGTGTATATATATATATATATATATATATATATATATATATATATATATCTATATATATGGGTTATCTGTATGAGGATAGTTAGCAAGTAGGAGTAGATTACTTGGAATATCTCTTTGTCAATAGATAAAGTAGCAGCAAATATGCTATTATCCAAACAAATGTACCTATCAAGACTCAAGGACCTCTGATGGTTATGCACTGATCTCCTTGTCAGAAGATGAGTTGCTGTTCAGAACACATTATGAGCAGTAAGCAGTGTCACTTCTCATTTACTGAAAATAAAAAAAACATACTGTAGCAGCTGCAGTGCCTTTCTTACATTTAATAACACACTTTATTTCTGACTGCTGTCTGCTTTGGCAGTGCTGTATTTTGCTTGATTTCAAAGTTATTGCAGCAGACACAGCTCTGTGCTTTACAAGGCGTTTTGATCAGGTCTTATTGATTATAACCCCTATGATGAGTTCACAACATGGATGTCAAGATTCATCATCATTCTCAAGGTGAATTTTTGGCATTCATATCTTAAACTCATAAAAAGTTGGTTATGATTGGAGATATTTTTTGGCGGGATGTACCTACATTTCAAGAGCCTTTGTACATTTTTTCAGTGTCTGCACATTGAGGAGTATGCACCCTAGCATCCGTTGTTCTCCTCTCTCTCTGTCTGTCTCTGCTTCCATTGGTCCTGTCCAGTCCATATATGAAAAACATGCCATTTCCTTTTGTGCTGGCACAGGTGCCACTCATCCCAGCAGATACTTCACACTTGGGTGTTTGTAGCCTAAGTGCAGTACTTTCCATTTGTTTGCAATGAATCTCAACAGCCACCTCTTTTCCCTCTTGTTCAGTCTTTTCAGATGCTTTATTAGACTCTTTCTCTAATCCTGCTCTGCTGCGCCTATCATTGTGTCATCAAAATGAGGATTATTCTGCTCTTTATTCCTTCAGACATGTTTGAGGCAAATACACTGAAGAGTACTGCGCCCAAGACAGACCCCTGCAGTACTTCATTAGTCACCTTTCTAATACCTGGCAATCTTCTTCTCACCACAGTTCTTTGTCCTTTTGCACTACCATTCATCCATGCAGCTATCCATTGCTTCTGCCTTGGTCCTACCCACATCATCTCCAGTCTTCCATCAGCATTCTGTGTGGGACCAAGTCAAAGGCCTTGTTCAAGTCCAATTAGGCTCTAGGTACTGGTGCTCACCTTGTCAAGTTTATGTGTAACCTACTCATATAACTGGATCTGATTTAACTGACATTTGTTTCTGGCCAAGAAACCATGTTGATTGGTGCCTGGAGATTGCTGTCATCTAGAAATGCCACCAACATTCTCTGTTAGCATTCTCTCAATGGCTTTCCTTACAACTGTTTTTAAGCAAAGATGCCCGCAGTTTCCTGGATTTTTTCCTGCTTCCTTTCTTACAAGGGTATTAGAATTGCTACCTTTCACTCCCCTGCTACTTTTGTACTAGCTAGTAATCTGCTGAATATGTCATTTGTGGAGGGTTTGCTGACATAAACTGAGCAGATTTCTGAAGACTCTTGGAGACAGCACAGATGTGCTTGTGCTATGCCCTCCCAAAAGGCAGTATGTTCCCTGTGAACCTTCTTCCTGTCTATTCTGGTGTTTGTCACTTGTTCTTCTCCTTGCCCCCCCCCCCAGCAGTCTCCTTTTGCTTTTAACATTGAACAAGGCATTTTTGAAGAAACTCTGCTTTTCCCAGTCTTCTGTGACCTTCCTGGAACTTGTGTCCCTCACTCTTGTCTATCTGCTTTGTACCTAAAAGCCCTTACTTTTTACCGTGAGCTAACTCTCTTTGATTTTTAACATTTGCTGATAGTACTCTGTGTTGCCTTTTGACTAGTTCCCTCACACTGTACCTACACATCCTTCTTTTCTGTCTGTTGTAGGTTCTTCCTTTTTTCCCATTGCTAGCCTCACATTCCTCTGTAGCCACATTGGCATACTTCTCTTTTTACCTTTTATCCATAGCCGTGAGTACCTCATCCCTGATCTAGTCCCAAAGCCTATTTATACCCTCATTTTACCCCCAGTGTTCTAACTCATCCTTGACCACCTTCTTTTGCATGGCTTATTCCACTCTTAAAATCCCACACCATGTGTTTTTGTTCTTATTGCACCTCCCCCACTTTTAACCACTCATTTCTATGATCACACTTGACCAATGATGCCTTAAACCTGGACATTCTGATCAAATATAACTGGATGTAGAGTATGTCATTAAGCTGTACTACAGTTGGCTTCTGTTTCCAATTTATGAAGCGCCAACTTTTAAATTAAGAGATGCAGCAAGAAGAGTGTTAATTAACTGAAATTATTTAGAATAATGTCAGATAAGCTGGCCAAAAACATATGACATTAGTCACCCATATTTTATACTGAATACTGTATTTGAGCAAACATTGACTTGCTTAAGAATAGCTTAGAATATTATCAAAGCAAAAATAATTGTTTCAAAGATTAATGTACTCTGAATCATGAGATTTTAGAATGGGAAGTGGTGTCCTTTCTTTACAAACCTAACAGTTTATATGTTTATCTCTCTAATATGGGATAGGAAATTCATCCCAGGGATCACTTCAATTGCACTGCTAGATAGGGGCACAGGGAACTAATGTCTGGTAAGCCAGATGATTGGGAACACTATTGGGATAGGCTTGCAATGGCACCAGGGCCATTAGCCTAGTACTTACCTATGAACCTATGAGCCTATGTTTGTACTGATTAGAAAAAATAGATCATGTTTCATAGGGATTATGTCAGAAGCATAAGTTATTTACATGGAAGTTGACTGAAAGAAGAAGAAGATAGGAAAGTGGCCAAACAAATTAGATGGGCAATGGTCTTACAAATTAGGAATTATAACAAGCTAAATAATGCTAGGTTATGTAATGATTTTGTTACTGCTGCTTCAAGTAATGCTGTTAGGAGAGTGTGGAGAAACAAATAAATACTAGGGATCAAGTACAATCATGGAAGGAAAAATATAGACAACCGGCAATAAGGGTTTAACACAATAGAGACCATCAGTTAATTTATATTAACAAAACAAAAAAGAAAAAGGTTTTTAGACATATCACATATCAAAAAATAGTCAAAATAAGGTTTTGAGTTTTCTCACTAAGATAAGCTAAATGACAGAAGATGTAGCCAGAAATTAACAAAAAAAGTACTGGAGACAGATGGTAATAATGAATGAAGTTATAACAGCTGGGTAAGATATTAACAATAATGATGATGCATTTGATACAACGTCTGAACTGAATGGCTAAGGAAAGTGAAACCTGACCCTGCAAATTCTGTGGTAAAGATATATGCAGGCTCACAAAAGAGGGATGACATATGCCTTGTGGGGGGTTTACAATTCAGCTCAAAGGAACTGATGAACATAGCTACTGGAATGATTTAAGGAAAAGCTCTCCTTATTGCATGCCAAGAGTTTGTGTCTTTCGGCTTTTCCCAGTTAGGGGTCGCCACAGTGGACCTCCGGTCCGCTAATGATTGGCAGTAGATTTTTAGGTGCCGAGTTGCCGGCCCTGACGCATAACCTTCAATGAAGGTACGCCCATTCACACATGTCTCCACACAGAAGACGCTCTAACTGAGAATCGAACAGGAAAACATCTTACTGTGAGGCGATAACGCTACCGCAGCACCACCACTGCAGTCATTGCATGCCAAGAATAATGGTAAAAAATTGTTTATCAACAGTGGGAAGAACTTTCAAAGGAAGCACATTCCTCAATGCTGTTATTGTACACATCAGAAAGAATAATTTGAATTGTACTGATGACCTGAAGACCGTGGAAGAAATTGTGGTTCTCTAGAAATTAACAATGGATTGTGATATTGAATTTATGTCAGGCCTATTATCCAAAAGAATTAGTGTTAAAACATCGGAACATACCTCTCACTTGTACAGATTTTCACAGAATGACCCGATCTTTGCCTCATTTTTTTAGTCCATTTTTCATAAAAGTGTGTTTTTTTTGGTAAATTAGTGGCAGATCATTAAATACCGATGTTAGAAAATAATGACAGACATTTAAGTTTCTGACTTTATGCTATTAAGAAAATTCATGATTATACAAAACCTATTATATCAACTTTGTAAGTTTGTAAGAGCAATAATTAAAAATTGTCCCTATTTTTGTGCCTTTGCCCTACTTTTATTTATGACTTTGTCCAGATTTCTTGCTCTAAGAGGAGGAGAGATATTTATCTGAATAATAGGATAAAGGTAATCAATCAATGCAGAGCTGAAGTGGAGGGAAAGAGAAAAAGATTCAGAATGGCAATTATTTTACAATAAGCCAAAAAGTATGTAACTGAAACATTGCATTTTAAAGCTAAAAGGAAGAGAACATTGGTTGAAACATTAAAACATAGTCTATAGTTTAGGCAATCACCTGGCAAATGTTCTCAGAAGACAATCCCTAGATTGGATATGGAAATAGTGAAATGATTTAGTCTAATAATTCCCATTTAGCAATGTGATTGAACCCTGTTTAAAATAGGAGATGCGGCATACAATACTAAAGGATACTCATGCCACAGAGATGAGGAATACATAGGTGGAGTTTTAATATCTATAGCTATACATACATACATACACACACACACACACACACACATATATATATATATATATATATATATATATATATATATATATATATATATTTTTTTTTTTTGGGTTTACTTCACATACCCAAGCAGCCACATCACTGACTTTTACTTCACCGAGATGACAGGAACAAAAAACCAGAAGACCGACATCCACAACACCGACTTTCCACTCGAGGTAAGTAGCTACTTGGCTACCCCCCCCAAAAAAAAAAAACCAAAATTAAAGCCACAACCCCCTAACTAATATACCAACTCCAAGATCACACTATCGCATGGGTAAGGGGCAAAGTTCAACAGGATGGACAAGCGGTTACTTACCTCGAGTGGAAGGTCAGTGTTCTGCATGTCGGCCTTCTGGTTTTTCGTTCCTGTTGTCTTGGCAAAGTGAAATTTGGTGATATGGCTGTTTGGGTAAGTGAAGTAGACCCATATATTTATGTTTTTATATATATATATATATATATATATATATATATATATAGATAGATATGAGAATGGATGGTTAGAATAAGAGAACTGTTGTTCTATAATTAATTAATATAAGCCTGTATAGGGTAATGTAGATTACTATGTAAAATTTACCATTTTTGCAACATATAAACTTCCCCAGGCATGTAGAGAACTTCTTGAATTATGTTTTGAAGAATTTCACTTAACAGCTAAAAAAGAATTATAACAACATAGCAGTTCTACCTACTGAACACGAGAACTGGAATAATGCCAAAATTAACAGTGTGACAAAAACAGATGTTCTGGTTTATTATACTGATTACAGTGGTTTATTGCAGATTATCTAAGTTATATCTATGGAATGGATAGTACCTGATGTAGAATTACTAAAGCCAAATCAATAGAATTATAATTATAAGATTCTGAAGAAATTTGCAGAAGTTGATTATTATCCGATACATCTTACATATAAATTATGGCTGATGCTAAAATAAATTATCAGCCTGTTTAACACAATATTTAAAGGTGTTAAAGGTGGTTAGATCCAGACTACAAAACACCACTGAATTTTTGAAAATGATCTCAGATATACAGTTGGAACCCGGTTGGATTATGTGCATGTTGAATGTCACAACACTTTATACAAATGTACCTCACTGGGCTGGTCTTGTTGCATTGGAATATTGGCTTGATAGGGTTTCTGTATATGTAACAGGTTTCAATATCTTTCTCATTTGTTTGATGGAGCATGTTTTGACCAATGGAGAATGTCATTGGCAAGTTAAAGGTACGGCCATAAGAGCATCTTTTGCTCCCATTTATGCAGACTTGTTTATGGCCTACCTTGAGGAACAATTGATATATGACCCTAGTCACAATACATTTTTACCAGAAATTGATATTTGGCACTGATATTTGGATGGCTGTTGGATGGTTTGGCAGGCTGACATCATGTATTTAAAGGAATTTGTGGATTATTTGAACGATAATAAGTGGGGTATTCATTTTACATTGCATTACCTATTAGTGAGATCACTTTCTTGGATGTGACAGTATATAGGAATCCAAATAATACTTTGGTCTCCACAGTTTTTCGCAAACATCCAGAATACAATATTCTGCTACATGCTTCTAGTTTCCATCCACATCACATCATCCGTAACATTCCAAAATACCAGTTTTTACGTATGAGGCGGATCTGTTCATCTGATGATTCTTTTGAACATTGGAAGCAAGATCTCATTAAGAGGTTTGTTACCAGGGACTACCAACATGAGAATGTTATTTCAGCCAGTGAATGGGCATCTAGGCAACAAAGGGATATGTTATTAGATACAAGGATAAGGACCGTAATACCAGTTCTAACATAAGGTCTGTTACCATCTATGGGCGAAATATTAACATCCTTAGGGATAGCATTGTGAAACATTGGGATATTTTACATGCCGACAACAGGTTATCTAAAATGTTGACATCCAAGTGTTTGTTTTCCTATCGTAGAGGTAAAACAATGGGTTCTTTTTCAGTCATTATAAGCATAAAGGGAATTTGCAAGGCACTAGTCATCAGACTATGTTGTCTGGAATTAAAGCCATGGGGTCTTGCCCTTGTGGTCAT
This sequence comes from Protopterus annectens, assembly GCF_019279795.1. NCBI lineage: Eukaryota > Metazoa > Chordata > Ceratodontiformes > Protopteridae > Protopterus > Protopterus annectens. The sequence continues at coordinate 904,642,288 of NC_056746.1, forward strand.
TGTTCTTTATGTAAGTTTGTGGAGAAATCCCAGCAGTTTACTAGCAAGAATATCTCTATGGTATATGATATAAAATTTTATGTAATTGTAGCTCTGATTGGTTGATTTATCTAGCCACTTGCACCTGTTCTGCTTTTTGTATCGGCCAAACTTCCCGCACCCTTAGAATTCGTATATCCGAATATGAGTGATGTAAGAAACAAAAGGCTATCTCATACCTTATACAAACATTGTATGAAGCACTCTACAGCACAGTTTAGATTTGTAATTATTGATAAGATTGAGGAAGATAGGACAAACAAAATGGGTTGGTCTGCTTTGCTTAATAAGAAAGAAAAAGATGGATAATTAAATTAGGGGGTTTATTTTCCCCGGGTTTGAATGAACACTTGTAATTATTCAATCATATGGTGGTTTCTTTATGTGTGCACATATATATATACTGCTACGTGGATGTTTGTTTTTTGTTTTCACTGAGGAAGGCAAGTTTTTGCCGAAACCTGTCTGAATTTTGTGGGTTTGTGCTTGTCATGAACCTTTGGATTGTGTCACCAGAAAAAAATGTTTTTTATTTCCACGATTGGAGTGCTGGCCGTGAATTTTTGCTTCTACTGATGTTAAAATAAATAAGAAAAATACACTACATGTGTAAGGTAGTTACAAAATATTCTGGAACAAATGCAACTGGAAATAGAGAAAGAGCTAAGAGAATCTAATGGGAATGTTGATATGGATGAAAAAGATCTGGGTACTGCTTATGAGTTTTTAAAATGTAAAATGCAGGAACTAACCGACTGATGCATATGTTGCTGGACTGCTTTAGGCAATCATAATAAAAGGAAGTCAATGGAAAGAAGTAGGCAATAAGACAACCAAATTATTTTTAAAAGTATCAAAAAAAAAGGAATTCACCAATGTTATATTTAACAGTGAGTATAAGTAATACGACTGAAAACAGTAAAGAGAATTTTCTCCAACATTTTCAGTGAATGTTGATTCTACCAAAAGGCTTGGTAGAGTTATATAAAGTAGTTGGCATTACTAACAGGTACACATCTATGAACGGTGATGTTGTAGGAACTAGTATGCAAAATGTTTTGCATTAAGGATTTTACAAACTTGTAAAAATAATATCTTAATATGCAAGAAAATAAGAATGTATGTGGAAAATGAAAAAAGTAAGAAAACTACAAGTATAAGGAATATACAATAGAGTTATGTACTTACCACAGTGATGGGCCAATAAGACCAAAAAAAATCCATCTTCTATCACATCTATATTGCTGGTATTGACATAACTTCTTATCAGATAAAGTATTCTCAGATTCCCATTTCCATCATACATCAAGCATTTTTCACTATCAAGTTCTTCAGTAAGCAGCAGTTGAGGAGGGGAAAAAGAAGGTAAAAGAGAGGAGAAGGCAAAGTAATGTAGTATGTTAAAGGTGAGGAATGACAAGGGGGCATTTTAACAAAGATGGCCCTTCTTATTACAGATATGTTATTACGGTATGTATGTAACATCTGTATCTGAGGGTTTGTAAGACAAAGTTTGTAGCTAATCTTCCTGGAGAGTCATCTGTCATGGGAACATATACCACATATGACATTAGCCTTGAAAGAACACCTGGACCTGGAAATAATATGCAGTTTCTACTGCCTCAGAGCAGTCTTCAGAGATGACCGAGCTGAAGCAGTAAATGTGCTATTTATGATAACATTATGAAGAAAGGTGGTGGAAATTGTCATAGGTCTAGTGGCATGTGTCTTAGGACTTACTTGAAGAGGTTTACTGGGGCAGAAGGCACTGTAATTAGCTAACCACCTAAAAAGGATAAGATAAGACACTTTTCACCATAATAAAAGTGAGACAAAAGCATTCAGTTTTAGTGGAAGTTATTTGGTCAGCATTCTTTTTGGTTTTGTTCATTGTTTTTCAATCATTTTGACCATTTATCTGACCTTGGGTTTTATTTTTGAGGTACTTTTTCCCATTCCTGATATAGGTAAGGAGATGAAAAATGGTTATCCTTATAGAGGATTTGGTTCTGCCTACATAAAAACTGAAGCTGCATATAGACATCTTTACATTGAAGGATGTATGCACCACAGTTAGAGTGTTCAATAAAACCAGGAAGGCAGGTTAATACCTTATAGGTTCATACGTTGCTACTAGGCTATTGGCCCTAGGGCCTATACAAGCCTAGCCATAACAATTCCCTGGTTATTTCTTCCCACACTATTTACTTCCTGGACCCCTGTCTAGCAGGGCGACTGACGTGATCCCCGGGGTGAATTTCTTTTCTCCCATCCAATTGTCAAGGTTCCTTTTGAAGAGGGCCAAAGAGGCGCTCTGCTTGACATGTATGGGCAGCCTATTCCAGAGTCTGGGGAGTCTCTGTGTCAGGAGCTTATCCCTCCAGCATATTTTGTTTATTGTTATGACAAGGTTTAGATCCCTGAAGCGTGTGACTCTGAGGGATTGGGATTTCTTTTAGTGTAGCATGTCCAACAGCTCTGGGTTTGACATGGCCTTGTATATTAAGCAGAGATCACCTCTGAGTAGACGATATGTGACAGAGTATAGCTGGAGTTTTTTAAGGCGGTCAGCATATGAAATCTGCTTTAGGCCTGTGATTCTTTTAGTGAGGTATTTCTGTGGCCTTTCCAGTTGTTGCAAGTGTCTTGAGAGGTACATACCAAATGGGGCATTGTATTTTATAATGGGTCTAATGAGGGATGAGTACAGTGGGACAATGACCTCCTTTTTTCTGGATGAAAAGCCCTTAGTGATGAGGTGTGCCACATAGAAGGATTTCCTGACTGTCCTGACTTAATTTAAAAACACTTTATGCAAGTTTGGGCATAAAGGATGGGTCAATTCTAAGTATTTTCTTGTAAAAAAGGTTAATAAGAAAGCATGACAAAAAGAGTTTTAATTCAGGTGCTGTCCTGGTGAAGCAATCTTAACTAAAAAGAGGATTTTTTTAAGACAGGAACGTCATATCCACAAATGCTACGAGCTGAAAGGGCAGAAGAGTAAGTTTCTCAGGCATGAACTAAATACCCCATGAAGGAGAAGGGTCTCTAAATGAGTGCTTGAGGTATAATGTGCCTCAGAAAGATGCCTTACATGCATTGAGAGAGACAAGGGAAGAGAAATTCATATAAAAATGAAATTTAGAGGAAACTGCCAAATGAACCCTAAAGGAGGATAACTAAGTCTGTTGTCAAAAATCTGTGCAGTGTATGGAAAGGACTAAGAGGACAGGAGTAGTAAATGGACCCAAGCCTTTGTTAATCACCTAGGAAGAAAATTGGGTCTATTTGTCTTTTTATTTTTTATAAGTAAAAGACCTCTGAAAGGAAGAAATGATGGCAGCTACTCACTGCAAATGGCAGGAACTTTAGCTATCAATGGAAATGGGAAAGCCGTGCTGCCATTCTGAGAGAGTGAAGGACTGTATGAGGTTTATCTAAAGGGTGAAATATCAGCTTCCTCAGAAGATATATAGAGAAACCAGCTTCTGCAGAAGAAAGGAATCAAGAAGAAGTAATCAGGTTTGCCTGGGTCAGAAAAGGGATACTCAAATGACAGTATCCCTGAGCAGTTTAGCTTCTTGGCTTAATTTCATTATCACAAGAAATAGGAAAAAGCATACAGGGTTCTATTTGCCTGCTAGTGGGCTACAGCATCTCTGGTCTGGGAAAATAAATTGCAATACTTGGTGTTGCTTAGAGAAGAGTGGCTTGGGAATCACTCAGAGATCATTGGGCAATGACAGAATCTCCCCTTTAGATTTTTACTTATTTTAGTACCCTCCATAGTAAACACATGCAATGTCAGTGTAGCTTGAGGAATCTCTGACTGGCTAGAGCTAGGCATCACTGCAGTTGTGACTGAAAGGCTTTAGATATTCAGACTAATTAGAAGAAAGGACCAAACTGTTGAATGAAGAGCTCTCCTGTGGATGAAAATGGAAGTTGCTATTAATGTCTAAATCGTTTAGACAGGCCCCTGTTGGAACTAACTGATCTCAGTGAATTGAAGGATAAGATCTTCTGTCATGGGATAAAGGCTTGATATACCATAATGTATAAAGTGTACCCTGTGAGTATGGAAGACTGAACTATAAATAAATGGGATTTCAAAAAGTTGTCTATTAATCTAGGAAAGAAGATAGCTTTAACAGAGACTATCTCATGACATAGCACAGTGAGAGAAGCCAGACATCCAGGTAAGGGGTAATTATGTGTTTTTTGCAACTTTGATGCACTGTAACTGCATACATGAACTTGGTGAACACACTGGGGGCTCATATGACACCAAAAATATGAGTCCTGAATTAGTAATGAATGATTCTGACCCAAATGTGCAGAAACATCCTTGAATCCTTGGCTGCCTTGATGTTACGGTTGACATCCTGAAGGTTGAAACTGCATGTCCAATCTGCTTCTGAAAATCAAGTAAGACTTGATGGCACTAAGAAAATTAAAAAGGTTTCCTTTGAGATGAAGGTATTTTGAGCTATAATATCTAGAATGGAGTTCTGGGCTAAAGTGTCACTCCCACTGAGTCTCTACTGATGAGAGAGAATGGAGTCAGAGAGACGGCCCCCACCACATTGCAGATATTTCCCAAATTTCAGGTCATTAGGCTGGAGAAAGAAGAAAGAAGACAGCTGGCCTACTGCTCATCGCCAAGGTCCTCTCCAAGAGGATCAAAAGGAGGATAAATAGGTTTTAGGCTTTGCCTTTTCTCTCATGGTTTAATGTGCAAGAATTACATGATCCTCTTTCCACATTGTGGATTCACATAAAAGTGTGGTCTGATGAGCCTGCCATTATGGTGTAGGCTGTCTGAAAGGGTTCTTAGTATAGGAAGAGAAGTGGAGTTTACAAAAGAACTGAAGGTCATCTTCACCTAATCCCCTACAGAAACAAATGGCTTCTTAGACACTAATTTTACACAAGGTTGTCCTTGTTCAGTAGAAGAAGAAGGAGTTATAGAATCTGGTGGAGACACCACAGTACTAGGAAACAGCACCCCCCCCAAAAAAAAATTTCTTCTTTAACAAAGTTTTATTTAACATCTTTTTCGAGCCAGATTATTTAAACTTTAAGAGCCAGTTGTGAACTGAAGTCAAAAGGTTGACTAGTTTGGCCTTTAACTTAAAATAGCAGAAAGAGCTCTGAGAACCAAGAAGGCCTGAAGAACCTTCCTTTACCTGTGGTGATAGTGAGCAGTTTTGCTGAAGTCTGGCCAAACTGACCAATGCAAAACATTGTGCAATTCCCCCATGCAAAAAAGACAAAGTGTGTTACCATCAATGACTGAAATGACCTGGCCACAGGCACACTTATGTCATAATAAACAGGATGTCATTAGGAAAGGAAGAAATACTAGGCCTATTGGCACAGAGGAAAAAAGAGGCATTTTTTACCCAAAAGTAATAGCATAAAAAAAATAGAAGAACATAATTAAAAAGAAAAAAAGGAAAATTAATTACAAGCATTTTTTACATAAAAACCTAAAACAATGTTTTTCTTCAAAGACTGCCTAGGGCCATTTTCTTCTGATCAAACTAACACTGCAACTGTTAGGGTCTGGAGACTGAAGAATGTGTCATGCATGATGGAAAGGGGAGGAGCCAGGTAGCCTGCCTAGGATTTATCTGCTACATGGTGTTAGCATATGAGGCACCTGTCATAGACATTGTCAAAAATGTGCCTTATTAGATCTTTGGTTGATCAGTTTGTCAAAGAATTAAAATTGCACTAGCTGAGGGGGTAGATTATGGTGGAAAGATATGGAAAATTGTTGAACATTGGGAGGCAATAATTAGAGTTAGTAAAGGGATTCTCTCTTTTCAAACTATGCAGCAATCATAGAGCTGTAGATAGGCATTTTAGCATCCAGTTCCATCATTTGATCTCACACCCCCCTTCTCAATTCTCAACTTTAAACTGAGGACCAAAAAATGGATCCCTCTCCTCAGACTTGAGGACCAAAACTATGTTAAAACTGTAGCAAACTGCTTACGACATTTATAACAAGCAGCTGTTTCTGCTACACATGGAGTGCTACAGAGCTTCAGTTCTGAGCACAAATGCAACATTGGCATTCAAAAATGGATCGGGATCTCTCATTCACACCCCCCTAATATTTTGCACATGGGGAGGCTGCCCATTTTACTCTACCCTAGTATGCCACTGCTAATTAGCTTACAATTCTCTGGATTCTTTTCCTGCTCCCTCCACCTTTCGAAGGGGGATCCAATCCATTGAAATGTCCCACTGAAGAAGACATCATCACCAAAGAAGCCTATTGAGGTCTAACACTGTTAACTCATTTCTGCATTAAATGCATATTGCTAATTCACCCAAATTACCCATATGTATGCATGCATGTGGTGTGTAATTTAGTTTGTGTGTGTGTGTGTGTGTATATATATATATATATATATATATATATATATATATGTGTGTGTGTGTGTGTGTGTGTGTGTGTACACACGTATGTTGGCACAAGCATGGACATACTTCCTGAGATCGATTCTTGACCCATTCAAGACTGGTTGTTTGTCTGACACCTACAGCTTGTGAGAATAGCTGCTGTCATCCCTGTGACCCTGACCTGGATAAAGTAATTATTACAGAATGAGTGTGAAATCATTTCCAACCATCTTCAGATATGCTTTTGAACAAACCCAGATCTTTCAGTACTTGACTACCAGCTTTCAGGAAACTTTACAATATGCCAGTGTTGCAACTGAAAAGAATCTTGCTACTTCATTTGGTGTTGGTTCATGGGCATAGTGCAGTGGTTATAATATTCAGCTCTTTCCACAAAGAGGTCATATGTGTTTGATATAATTTTATGCTCATCTGTGTGTACATTCTGGGCTCTGAGCCAGTGACAATTTCCCAGTGTGCTATGCATTTAAAAATTAAACATAAATGAGTATTGTAACCAGTATGCTTAGAACCATATTGCAGACAAAACATAATCAGTTACCATCCAATTTACAGTCAGGAGGCTTTTAAAAGCTTGAAACATGTAGCTCAACAGTAATGCCACAAACTTTGGCTAGTTTCTTTTCCATCTTGTCCTAGATTCAAACATCTTGTAGCTCTATAGCTTGAAAGTAACTGTAGATTATCATAAGAAGGAATCCCTCAAAGAGCACAAAGCTACTTTGATACTGAGCTTCATTAAGTGTGAATACAGGGAGCTCTGTATGACAGGACCCAAAACATTGCATTCATCATTTTCTTCATGTGTAGGCCCCCGCAGGGTTGCTCTCAACTACTGCCATGTGCTACATGCCTTGAATTTCAACACAATTTTATTAAATCCTTTACCAATGCAGTTCATACTCTGAATGGAAGTGATGAAAAAATAACATTCATTTAATCTGCAGGGAAGACAGCTGCATAATAGCGTTGGGCAGGGCATTTGTATTGCATTCTAATATATACCGCATCTGTGTACAGCAAGCCACAGATTCTTGATCCTGGAAAACCCTTCTGCAGTAAATGAACAATACAAACAGCTGCTGTTTTCGCTTTAATTACATTTATCTTTCCATGTCACTGGCAAAACATATCTGCTTTCAATTTACAGAAATGCAGCTGACCATAATCATCCTCACCTTAAGCTAAGACAGCCAGCTCACTGTGTTCTTTAGAAACAAATTTTGTATGTATATTTAGCAATGTACACATTTATTTTTGAATGTTTTACCACCTAAAGGCAGCCTGGAAAGATGCCAGCTTCCTCAATGCTGGATTGAAGAGGAGGTGTTAAAAAGGGTGAACAGATACAAAAAGAAGTTCCAGGTATGCAGAAAGAAAATGATGAAAGAATAAATCATCTTATCAGTTATTTACTGTGCAGTAAGTGCAATGAAATAAATAGAGGGAACTTATGATGCTAGAAAAGCAAGAAGGGACTGATGCTGATAACAACATGTCTAAAGCTGCTGTAGGAGTTATATACCTGTAGTAATATTATAAAGTGCAGTGGACAGTATATCATAAAGTGCAGTGGACAGGGCAGACTAGTGAGCTGGGAAATGGAATGAGATTACACTGACAGCCCCTTAGTGGACAAATTCCACTTCTGCCTTACCCCTGGGGATGCATTTAATATATATCTTCAGAGAAGCTGCTGGTATGAGCCTTGATCACTGGAGCATCACTGAGGAGACAAGGCTTGAGCACATCAAACATGACTGTCCGAGGAGGGGGTGGAGTAAGACAAAGGTGCTTATATTGCCTTCTTGCCCTGTCAGGGGTGGTCACATGCTTTGTCTTGTAGATGATCGTGGGATCAGCATGTTTGGCAGCATGTGTGTGACAAGTAATCAGTCCATCTTAAGTCCTAAGTACAAAGCATGCAACTAGGTACTCCGGGTGAGACACCCCAACCCACAATATAACAAAAAGGATCACAGGACCTGGACATCTGCTTAATACATTATGAGCCAAACCAAAAATGCACTTCTTCTCCTGAAAGAATTCATAAAAGGCATGAGAGACTTCTGTAAAACATTTACAATAAAGGTACTTCTGAAAACACAGAATAGGGTAAGCCTGGCTTTAGCAAAGCACTTACACCTTCATTTTCAAGGTTGGATATCTGCAGTACATTATAAATTATAGTCACCATGGCAGTGTATTAAAACAGGATAGTGATATCGCTGGGGGACAATACAATACAGTATTGTAATTTGTTCACTAGAACAAAATACTGATATCACAACTTCAAGAGAACAGTATATCAACGCAGCACTGCCACAGTATACTAATGTCACTAATGTAATACAACACAGCTCAGTACGCTATTCTTCCTGTGGCACAGTACTGGACTATTTTTGTTATGAGAAAACAATTTGGTGTGCACAAATGAAGCACAGCAACAAGATACTGTCATTACTGCAGCACGTTAATGGCAGCACTGAAACAACTTAGTGCTATCAATACTGATGCATAAAATACTGTCACCTCTACTGCACAAAACACAAATATTATAGCAAAACAACATACTGATATCACCATCAGAGAACCCTACAATGAACTCAGTGTTACAAAACAACAGTACACCAATATCACTGCCACAAACTAATCACGTAGATGTTTTATCCACACAGTGTATATTGATGTCACTAACATAATGATATATGAATATGATTACAGCAACACCAACTAGTGAAGTCACTGCTACAGTTATTTTATTTTTTTTATTTTCTTAGCCATTGATTAGCTAAGTGGTCTGATCCTTTTACGGTATTTTCAGACACAAGCGGGACCACAAAAGCAAAAACAAAGAATATGAATTGATTATTTACAATAACCAGTTAAAACATGTCTCTGGAAGGATTATAGAGTATTGGGAGGAAACACTCACAAAAGAATGAGAACATTCTGACTTCATACAGAGAATGCAGGTCAGAATTGCAGCAACAATAAACACTGCACTTATCACAGCATGATATAGCAACACCTAGATTTTAATGCATTAAAGACTGACATTATTAATGCAGAACATAATGACATCACTACTGCAGGACAGCAGGCTAATGTCACTTCATCTGAGTGCAGTGTACTGCAGCAAAGAATGTAATAAGAGATAATGCAGTTATTATGCTCCAGGCAATCCAGGTTTGCCTGTCAGCATGGTCATTGGAGGGATGGCACAGGGAAGAAGGGTAGTGAGCAGCTGATGCCAGCATGTACATCCTGCATGGAGGGGGGAGGCTGGCTAGGCTCACTGCAATAGCAGCACTAAGAGCCACATGAGCACCATGCTGCAAGTGGTATACCACTTAGGCAGGGGGTTGCACATGTGTGAAGCATGCTTGTACCTTCTGTATAATTGCAGAGCTCACAACCTGCTGTGGAGTGGGAGGGGGTTCATGCACACTCCCCAGTAGAACTATGATATTGTATTGGTGTCCTTGATCTCCTCACTGGTCTTGGACATAGGGTGGGTTGATCCCGGGAAAGGCTAAAGTATCCTGAACTCACCATTGCTCTGTACTAATATCACTGCTACACTACACTACATTTGCCTTACTACTGCAGCATAAAGTATTAGTGTCACTTCTGTAGCACAGTATGCTATTACTACTATAGCTTAACAACCTTACTGGTGGAGTACACTAACATCACTAACTACATTACAACATACTGACTTCACTAACGCGGTACAATTTGCTAATATTATTCCCGTATTACAATGTACTACTACTTCATACTAACCTCACTACTACAATACAAAATATTGACCTAACAACTGCAGTACAGCATGCCAATGTCAGTGCTGTTTCATAACATACTGCCCGCAGTACTGCAGCACAGCATGCTATTAGTACTACTGCCCTACAACATACTAACCTCACTGCTGTAGAACAACATGCTAACATCAGTACTATATTACAGTCTACTGACCTCATTACTGGAACATAATGTACTAACATCACTTCAGCAGGCTCCGTATACTATCATTACTTCTGCAGTATAATATACTAACCTCATGCTGTAGAACAACTTGCTAACATCAGTACTATAGTACAGTCTATTGACTACATTACTGCAGCACAATGTACTAACATCACTAGAGGAGGCTCAGTATACTATCACTCTGAACTACCACATAATGGTCTCACTATTATAGAACACTATACTAACATCAGTAATACACTACAATCTACTGACCTCATTACTACAGCACAAGGTACTAACATCATTATGGCAGGCTCAATATACTATCACTGCTTCTACACTACAACACACTAAACTCACTGCTATAGAACAATATGCTAACATCAGTGCAATAGTACAATCTATTGACCTCATTACTGCAACACAATGTATAAAGATCACTGCTGACCTCATTACTGAAGCACAATGTACTAACATCATTATGGCAGGCTCAATATACTATCACTGCTTCTACACTACAACACACTAAACTCACTACTATAGAACAATATGCTAACATCAGTACAATAGTACAATCTATTGATCTCATTACTGCAACACAGTGTATAAAGATCACTGCTGACCTCATTACTGAGGCACAATCTACTACCATCACTATGGCAGGCTCGGTATACTATCACTACATCTGCACTATAACATACTAACCACACTGCTGTAGAACAACATGCGAACATCAGTACTATAGTACAATCTACTGACCTCATTACTGCAGCATAATGTACTAACATCACTCTGGCAGACTCGGCATAGTATCACTACTTCTGCACTACAACATATTATCCTCTGTACTGCAGCACAATGTATTAGCATCACAACAGACCTCATTATTGCAACACAATGTACTAACATCACTATGACAGGCTCAGCACAATATATTATAAAATGGGTGCAGAAAGCAAACAAATAATTAGTCAGAGATCTCTGGGTAAGATACCAACAATATTGTTAATAATTAGATCAATACAAAAAGAACCACCAGCTTCTTCACAACTATTCCCTGCTAGCATACATTCTAAGTTCCCTTAATAAACACCCTTTCTTAAAATATTGCATTATGCCCTAAATATAAAACTGTCTTGCTGTTAATGATAATTAACAAAAATGCTGCAGGATGGCAGAAAAGATCTAACAAATAACAGTCCGCTCTTCCCCTTCACAGGAAGAAGTGAGATTTCTCATGGCTGGGCTATCCCTTGGTGGAGACCAGATTGCTTTACCTTTAAAATGGAATCAATCATAGTGTAATTCTATAAATACAGGGGGCCCACCTGGTCATGCATAGAAGCAAATGCCCACTTTAATTTTCCTGTTACAGGTGCAGCCAGGATAAAACATAGTTAAAAGTTCCATAACAGCAATAAAGTGAAAGCACAGACCCCCCCCAGTCATCAGCATTACTCATAATGGGATAATGTATGTGGAAATGAATGAGTATATGAATGGACAATAGGTGAGAGATCTGATCCAAATGTCTTCAGTATTCAAGCCTAAAAACAGAGCAATTAAACAATAGTCAAATGGTATTGGATAGTATTGGACCTCATAATCCTTTTTTTTTCATATACACAGACTTAACTGACAAATGTCATTTTGATTTATAATATTTCTTTCCTGACCCTGACAAGTATCTTCTTCTTCTTCTTTTGGCTGCTCCTGTTAGGGGTCGCCACAGCAGATCAACTGTTTTTATTTCTTCCTGTCCTCTGCATCTTGCTCTGTCACACCAACCACCTGCATGTCCTCTCTCATCACATCCATAAACCTTATCTTAGGCCTTCCTCTTTTCCTGTTACCTGGCAGCTTCATCCTTAGCATCTTTTTCCCAATATACTCTGCATCCCTCCTCAGCACATGTCCAAACCAACGTAATCTTGCCTCTCTGGCTTTGTCTCCAAACCTTCCAACCTGGGCTGACCCACTAATATACTTATTCCTAATCCTGTCCACCCTCGTCACACCCAGTGCAAATCTTAACATCTTCAACTCTGCCACATTAAACTCTTGACTCCTGCCTTTTTGTCACTGCCACTGTCTCCAAACCATATAACATAGCTGGTCTCACTACCCTCTTGTACACCTTCCCTTTCACTCTTACTGGTACTCGTCTGTCACAAATCACTCCTGACACTCTTCTTCACCCACTCCATCCTGCCTGTACTCTCTTCTTCACTCTCTTCCACACTCACCATTACTCTGAACTGTCGATGCTAAGTACTTAAACTCATTCACCTTCGCCACCTCTACTCCTTGCATCCTCACCATTCCTCTACCCTCCCTCTCATTCACACACATATATTCTGTCTTAGTCCTGCTGACCTTTATTCCTCTTCTCTCTAGAGCATATCTCCACCTCTCCAGGGTCTCCTCCACCTGTTCCCTACTCTTACTACAGATCACAATGTCATCTGCAAACATCATAGTCCATGGGGACTTCTGTCTGATCTCATCTGTCAACCTGTCCATCACCATTGCAAATAAGAAATGGCTCAGAGCTGATCCTTGATGTAATCCCACCTCCACCTTAAATGCATCCGTCACTCCCACCTCAGACCTCACCACTGTCACACCACCCTCGTACATATCCTGTACCCCTCTTACATACTTCTCTGACACTCCCGACTTCCACATACAATACCAAAACTCCTCTCTAGGCACCCTGTCATATGCTTTCTCTAAATCCACAAAAACACAATGCAGCTCCTTCTGACCTTCTCTGTACTTCTCCATCAACACTCTCAGAGCAAACATCGCATCTGTAGTGCTCTTTCCTGGCATGAAACCATACTGCTGATCACTAATCATCACCTCCCTTCTTAACCTAGCTTCCACTACTCTTTCCCATAACTTCATGCTGTGACTATCAGTTTAATCCCTCTGTAGTTACTACAGCTCTGCACATCACCCTTATTCTTAAAAATCGGTACTAAAACACTTTTTCTCCAGTCCTCAGGCATCCTCTCACTTTCCAAGATTTAATTAAACAATCTAGTTAAAAACTCCACTGCCATTTCACCTAAACACCTCCATGCTTCCACAGGTATGACATCTGGACCAACAGCCTTTCCATTCTTCATCCTCTTCATAGCTATCCTTACTTCCTCCTTGCTAATTCACTGCACTTCATGATTCACTATCCGCACATCATCCAACCTTATCTCCCTCTCATTCTCTTCATTCATCAACCCCTCAAAGTACTCTTTCCATCTGCTCAACACACTCTCCTCCCTTGTGAGTATGTTTCCCTCATTATCCTTTATCACCCTTACCTGCTGCACATCTTTACTAGCTCAGTCCCTCTGCCTAGTTAATTGGTACAGGTCCTTTACTCCCTCCTTAGTGTCCAACCTTTCATACAACTCTTCATACGCCTTATCCTTAGCCTTCGCCACCTCTCTCTTTGCCATGCACCTCATCTCCTTATACTCTTGTGTACTTTCTTCATCTCTTTGATAATCCCACTTCTTCTTCTCCAACCTCTTTCTCTGTATACTCTCCTGTACTTCTTCATTCCACCACCAGGTCTCCTTGTCCTCCTTCATCTTTCCAGATGTCACACCAAGCACCCTTCTAGCCATCTCTCTTACTAGCTCTGCTGTAGTTACCCAGCTATTTGGTAACTCTTCACTGCCACTCAGTGCCTGTCTTAACTCTTCCCTGAACATCACCTCACAATTACCCTTTTTCAGTTTCCACATTTTGATCCTTGGTGCTGCCCTCACACTCATCCTCCTCTTCTTGATCACCAATGTCATCCTACAAACCACCATCCTATGCTGCCTAACTACACTTTCCCCTGCCACCACTTTATAGTCTCCAATCTCCTTCAGACTGGCCCTTCTACATAAGATATAATCCACCTGTGTGCATCTTCCTCCACTCTTGTATGTCACCCTATGCTCCTCCCTCTTGTTAAAATACATATTCATCACAGCCATGTCCATCCCTTTCACAAAATCTACTACCATCTGACCTTCTGCATTCCTTTGCTTAACACCATACCTACCCATTACTTCCTCATCCCCTCTGTTCCCTTCACCAACATGCCCATAGAAATCTGCTCCAATCATCAGTCTCTCACCCTTGGGTACAGTCATCACCACTTCATCCAACTCGCTCCAAAACTTTACTTTCTCATCCATCATGCACCCAGCTTGTGGAGCATATGCACTAACAGCATTCATCATTACACCATCAATTTCCAGCTTCATAAACATCACTCTATCTGACACTCTTTTCACCTCCAAAACACTCTTAGCATACTGTTCCTTCAGGATAATGCCTACGCCATTTCTCCTCCCATCCACACTGTGATAAAACAATTTGAAACCGCCTCCGATACACCTAGCCTTGCTCCCCTTCCATCTGGTCTCTTGCACACACAACATACCAACCTTCCTTTGGTCCATCACATCAGCTAGCTCTCTCTCTATACCAGTCATACTGCCAACATTCAAAGTTCCGACCCTCACTATCACAGTCCTAGCCTTTACCTGCCTTCAGGCATGCCTTCCCCCTCTTCTCCTCCTTCGGCAAACAGTAGCCTAATTTCCGCCAGCACCCTGCTGGCAACAGTACTGGTGGTGGTCATTGTTAACCCGGGCATCGACTGATCCGGTATGTATTTCTGCACTGTTGTCTGCATGTATGATTTGGCAAAATTTTATGCCGGATGCCCTTCCTGACGCAACCCTCCCCATTTATCCGGGTTTGGGACTGGCACAAAGAAATGCACTGGCTTTTGCATCCCCAGTGGCTAGGTTGACCCTGACAAGTATCTAAGAAATGAAAATGGACAATTACCAAGGGACCCAATGTCAGGTAAGTCAAAGCTGATATCAGGGGAACCAGCACAGCACTCAACATCAGAAAAGCTAATGTTAATGTGTCTGTCATCTTTCAAAGGCATACCAGAAGGGAATTAGTTGAAACATCCTCAAACATCTCTGTAATGGGAGCACAGGCGCTGACTGTATGGGCCCTTGGGGGCTCTAGCTTTAATAATGTGTCAAAAGGTTGACAAAGCTTTACCAATAATATATATTAAATTTTGTTTCTGTGAAATCAATCTGTGTCAGTACTCACACATTCAGTCTTACCTGACACCCACAGCCAGAAGCAGTAACCCCAGTGAGTGCAGTGTCAGTCAGAGTAGCTAAGCATTCTCCCTGCAGTCTCCTACAAGTGGCATATGAACAATGCTCTTGTCTGTGCTCAGGGAGGAAAAGCTGTTACATTCCTTATTCTCTACACACGTCTTATGCAGTCACAGTTGGGCACACTCATGTCTCTGGGCCAACTAGGCAATTTCAGTTTCCAAATGAATTAGTTATCTTGCAACAAAACATGATGGCAGAATGACAAAAAGGCAATTTGCGGCCAACCACAGGAATCTTTATGTGCGACAGCTTAGAGGAATCTTGACATTGCCAAGTAGGTGCAGCTACAAGTTAGATCCTGTTCCATTTCTTTTTAATATAAAAAGTCTGACTATAAATGTAAACTTGCAGAAAAGTTATAAGGGCAGGGGCCTGGCTAGCAATAGTTGGAGAAGTCAGAAACTAAAGGTGCTGCAGTGCTCCTTAATGGTGTGTTATCCACTAAGGGGACAGACTGAAGGTAGGAACAGCCCTTAAGGCAAATAACTATGGCATCATTTTAAATTAAGTAAAATTCATGCTATAATGAAGCTTGCTCTGGATTAATTTGCCTTATATTCTACAGATGGTTGAATTTTTCAAGAGTAAGAAATGGCCAGGATACATAAAACTGTGTGTATATCAGTAGATTAAGCTCATGGGTGCAGTCAAGCATACATATCTGTGCTCAACTAAGTATATTTTTTCTAAGTATGTTTCATCAACATTATGAAATAGACCAATGATATCTATAATTGTCAAAGCTAATCCCTACAACATGGCTCTATACATAATTTGCTTAAAGGCTTGCAAAGGATTAGGAATGTTTTATTAATAGAAAACAGAACACATTGATATGGTTGTAGACAGGGGAAAGATTACTGATGAAAACAGTTAATTCATTTATTAAGTTGTGTTTGTGCCATCATAATTAAAAAAGGAGATAGTGGATGGGTTACGGATGAGGTTATGGGTACCAGCTGGACATTTCTTGTTAGTCCCCTAACTCAGCATAGCTTTTGTACAGTTAAAACAAAAAGATCATACATGCACACTGACCTGAATTTCTGTAGTATCATTTTATGACCGCAATCCCAGTCTAACTACTTCTAAGTTTGTTTTAATAAGGTACGCTTTCATGTTTTTACATTTCTAGGTTATGGTGGGAATGGACTACAGTAGGGTTACTGCCCATTATTTTGTTGCAGGGCATTGTATTGCTTTTACAAACAGAGCTGTAATATTTTACTTTTCATTTTATAAGATGGAACACACAACACAGCACTATTCTGCAGCAATAAATGCTATTCTGAAATTCCTGGACTGGACTCCTCGGACTGGAGCTGTGGCAGGGTGCTGGGTCCTAAGTGCAACTGCAACACTTAGCATTAACATTGTTTAATCAATGGAAAATTAACATACACTGCTTAAAGAAACACACATACAGCTGCACTGGATTGGACTATAAAGCAAGGTAAAGTATTTTACAGTGTTTGCATAGACCAACATTTAACAGTATATTGTTGAATTAAAAAAGACTAGGTACACATTGTTAACAATGGAGCGTTACTGTGTAAATAACAAGCCCTTTTCTGAGATGCCTTAAATGTGTGTATGAGATCTGTTAACCGAAACTGTAACATTCTGCATTGGCTGTTATTTCAATTCCTGCATTACGCCATTAATGTGGCAAAGGCCAGCATTAACAAACTACTGTTCTGATCCACCAAGATTTTAAGCTCTCGATCACCAGAAAGTAAAAGTATAATTGGTAAAACCAAGGTAGAATCCACGGATGAAAGGAATCAGTCCAAAAAGAGAAAGAAAGAAATAAATGCAGCTTTATTAAGCAACAAAAAAATCAATTTTAACGACAAAAAAATCAATCAAGCGCTTTCGCCAGGTAAATACCTGGCTTTATCAAGATAATCAACATTACACTAAGAAGGATTAAATACTTTTCATCTAGTCACATGATCACCAATTGATGTGCTAACCATTCAATTAAATGAAAATGCATTATTTAAAGTGGCCTAACAACCATAAAATTCATATCAAATTATGTATAAAAAATCCCTAAAATAGATAAAACTGTTAAACATTATAAAAAACTAAAAAAACCTTTAAAAGGTGCTCAAAAAACAGTGTTTAAATATATATACGTGTGTGAAATGTACAAAGGGTGAAACTAATTGGGAACTGTAATAATGAAATTCATAACCTAGCTTTTCTTAACTTAAGTACACTGGATATACTAATGTTTTCATTAAGGCCGGGGGGGCTTTGCGGCATTGAGTCTAAGCTGCCATAAAAGCTCCCTATATTCAAGGCGGGTTTCCCAGTCCCCTCCCCTGGCATCCTGTTTAACCTGCTCAAGGACCATAAACTTAATTCTCATGTTAGGGCAAAGAGCTAAATGTTTGAAAAAGGCATTTGTGTCCTTCTTTTTGGAGATCTCATAATGATGTTCATATATTCTTCTCCTGAGTGGTCTCTCAGTTTTCCCTACATAAAAACTAAGGCATTGAGTGCATATTCCTATATATACAACCCCTTTTGCCCTGCAGTTGTAGTAATAATCAGCTTCAAATCTAAATTTCCTGGATGGAAGGTAGAAGGAACTGTCGTTCATGATAAAGGTACATTGCTTACATGCCCCACACTTATAGGTGCCAGGTTTAGAAACACAGTGCCCTGAATCTAAGAATTTTTTTCTCTCAAATAGGCCCTTTAGGTTAACATCTCTTCTCTTTACAAAATTGGGACGTTCTTGAACTATACCTTTAAAATCTTCATGGAGTGTCAGAAGGGGGCCAATATTTAGACACAATATGTTCCACTTGTTGAGAATCTTTAGTAAAGGTGTGTATGAAACTATTATGCAGATTAAATGGTTCAACTTGTTCATTCTGCTCAACCCTTTGTAAACCACTACCTAATAATGGAAGGTATTTAGATTGCCTGTTGTCGGTTACTTCTTGGGCCAAATTGTTTACTAGAGGCACTGGGTAACCCCTTTGAATAAACATTTTTTTCAAAAAATCAATTTCCTCTAAGTAGTATTCATCTGTGCTAGACATTTTGGATGCACGGATGAACTGCCCCTTTACTAAACCCTTCTTCTGGTGAAATGGATGACCACTATGGAAGTGTAAATATGAGTTAGAAAAAGTGGCTTTCCTGTATAACTTAGACTGAAAAGTACAATTAAAATAGTCCTTAAGTATGGATACATCAAGATAGTTCAATGCATCTTTGCTGGCATTATATGTGAAAGATAAAAAATGTGTAGTGGAATTAATATATTTCATGAACTCCAAGAAGCTCTCAAGAGTTCCATTCCATAGTAAGCAAATGTCGTCAAGGTATCGTTTATAGTAAGTTATAAACTGTGCCCAATAAGTAGAAAATATGTAGTTGTTCTCCCAATGGTGTAGCACAATATTTGCATATAATGAGGCGCATGCTGCCCCCATCGCTACACCCTTCTTCTGTTTAAACAATTTGCCATTAAAATAAAGGAAATTGTTTTCGAGGACTACCTCCATAAACTCTACTAAAATACCTATAATAATAGCTCTTTGCCCTAACATGAGAATTAAGTTTATGGTCCTTGAGCAGGTTAAACAGGATGCCAGGGGAGGGGACTGGGAAACCCGCCTTGAATATAGGGAGCTTTTATGGCAGCTTAGACTCAATGCCGCAAAGCCCCCCGGCCTTAATGAAAACATTAGTATATCCAGTGTACTTAAGTTAAGAAAAGCTAGGTTATGAATTTCATTATTACAGTTCCCAATTATTTTCACCCTTTGTACATTTCACACACGCATATATATTTAAACACTGTTTTTTGAGCACCTTTTAAAGTTTTTTTTAGTTTTTCATAATGTTTAACAGTTTTATCTATTTTAGGGATTTTTTATACATAATTTGATATGAATTTTATTGTTGTTAGGACACTTTAAATAATCCATTTTCAATTAATTGAATGGTTAGCACATCAATTGGTGATCATGTGACTAGATGAAAAGTATTTAATCCTTCGTAGTGTAATGTTGATTATCTTGATAAAGCCAGGTATTTACCTGGCGAAAGCGCTTGATTGATTTTTTTGTCGTTAAAATTGATTTTTTTGTTGCTTAATAAAGCTGCATTTATTTCTTTCTTTCTCTTTTTGGACTGATTCCTTTCATCTGTGGATTCTACCTTGGTTTTACCAGCTTTGTCCTTTTGGTTTTTAAAAGTATAATTGCTAAATGTATTCTCCAAGCTCAATTACTAGCATATGCCCTGTTATATATTGTCACTTCTTCTAAGCATCACTTTCTACATGAGAAAGAGTTAGCAAACGTCCCTCAAAAGAGAACAGAACTGCCCTACATAGGAAAGGGTAATTGCCTTCCAATAAAATCAATATATCAGTTATTTCTAAGTTTGATCCTAATAATGGAAATCCTTTCCTGCCTGACCAGTCTTCTTACTCCCAAAAGGACCAGTTAGCAGCTACGGTCACTCCCTTCCATAGAGCTTGCAATCCTGACACCACTGAGTATGTTGCACACCACTGACTATAGTTTTTCATACACTGCCTTTAAAAACTGGGAATCACTTCACTCCTCCCCCAAAGGAATCCTGTCATATAAATAATTCAGAATAAATTAAAAAAAAAATTCCAGTCTAAAGCAAAATGTACATACATACTTCTTTACCTTCCAAATTGCCTGATTTTTATGCCTTTAAGCTTCAGCTTCAATTAACCTTTTCAAACATATACCTAATTCAGTATTTAATCTCTACTATTCTTTAACTTATGCCCATCTTTTTTTTAATAAATATAGTCCTGTTGTATATATTTTACATATTTGATGTATTGGTAGTAAATTCCTTTTGGGTAATCATTTGAAATGTTGAGACATGCTGGAGTGTGTCCTAAAACATAGCGATTGAATGGTAAACAACAATGGTTTTACTTATATTAAGTCTGAGATGGCCATTTCACAGAATGTTCCCTTGTTTCTGAGGTATAGTGGTTTAGGAGTTGGTTATATAAGTTCAAGGGGTTTAGGGGTTTAAACCACACCTCGGGGAAGTGCATAAAATCCTAGCAAATACTACACCACAGGTAGAATGTCAGACTCTCTCAGTGATCATCTTCCAGTCGATACAACCAGACATCTCACACTTCCACTTAAACCGCATATTTGTAGAATAACACACAACCTTTCCAAGTTTAACCCAGAAATGTTCATTACTACACTATCATCTATTAACTGGAACTTCCTAAAAATCCTCCCCTTAGACAATGCTGTAAATGAATTTAATATAACTTTTCTAACTATCCTAAACAGCCTTGCACCTCCTAGAAGGAAGAGGCTAGACATAAATACTGCAATATGGCTATCCAAAGAGTAGAATGCTAATGCAGGATAGAGAAAAAACATGGAAAATAATGGCAAAAATATAAAAAATATCTTGAAAAGTTCAGAATGCTTTGCAATCATACTAAAAAGCAAATAAATGAAGGCAAAAAACTACACTAATAAATTTCAGAATAATACAAAAGACAAGCCTAAAAAATATTAGACATCCATTAAAGAAATCTTACATTCCAAACAAAAATTCAACCCAGTCCCCTCTCCCAATAACTCACCACTCAAAATTGCAATACAGGTCCACTCTTAATTTATAGGTAGTATGGAAACTCTAAGCAGGATTCCTCAACATCTAATCTCAGCCCTGCCCAACAGCTACATATCATCACATCCACTTTCACCTTCAAACCAGTGCCCACATCCTATATAAAACTACTGTTAAACAAACTTAAACCGTGCTGTTCTTCAGCTGATGACATTCCAAGCAAACACCTAAAATAGCAGCCAATAGCATTGCCTATCCTCTCTCAATCGTTTTAAATAGGTCAGTCCAGGACGCATTATCCCTCTGCACAAAGGAGGAAATTCAACAGTAAATGGAAAAAAATCCTGCAGAAACTGTTTAGACTCTTTAAGAATGTAGACAATTTTGTTTATAACAAGTCAAAGATGTTTTTCAACAGAGACAGAAAACGTTTCTGTAGACCAGTTGCGACCTGCAACTATCGGTCTAAAGGGGGGTTTAACAGGGTCTTTGTGCATTTTTGGGAGACCATGAATCACAGGATTAAGTGGATTTTTAGCATACAGATAATTATACAGCTTACTCAGCGATACCCTCATTGATTTTTCCATTTTTGTTTGTTACGATGGACGTTCAGTCATTATTTGTGGTAATTCCAAATCAGTATGGTTTACTGTGTTTGAAAAAATATTTATGATCCTTTAGTGAGTATGATGTGAGATTTGTGGACTTGCTTTGTTAATTTAAGGAGGTTGTGTTAGGAAATAATGTGTTTTGTTTGATTCTTGTTATTATTTACAAAATGATGGCGCATCCAGTGCCAACAGTTACACCAACATTGTGACGGCTCTTTGGGAACAGGAATATGTTATTAACTTACCAGTCAAAGACAATGCACTGTCTTATCATAGCTTTGTGGATGGCCTCTTCCTTATTTGGAGAGCTTCACCGGCTGATTTATATAGATTCTTTGAATTTGTTAACAGTACTAGGTAAGTTTTGAAGTTTATAACATCTTATTCAGCTGTTAGAATTAATTTTCTTGATGTAAACATTTGTAGAGCTGAAGAAGGATTTATAAGAATGGGGATTTATAGAAAACCTTGTACTAGGAGCACTTATCTTCACAGGAGAAGTATGCACCGCCATCACATTTTTCATAATATAGTTAAGGGACAAGGAATGCATCTCTCTAGACTATTCGTTAATGATGATGATTTTAAAAATGAGCTTGCTAACCTGAAGGCAAAGTTTAAGGAGAGGGGTTATGCTGACAGGGATATTGATACAACTTTTCAAGAAGTTGCAGCCCTGAGGAAATCCATAGCAAAAACTTACTTTTCTGATCATATGCTTGAGAAGAATAGCATTTCGAAACATCCATTAGGTATGACCTTACATTATATTACTAATTGTAAAAACATTACACTGATTATTGAGAAGCACTGGCATCTCCTTACTACAGGACCGATGATAAGAGATGTAGTAGGGAATTTTCCTTCCTTTTGTTTTAGGAATAAGAACACGATCAGGAGGATGTTATATTATGTGAAATGTAAGATAGATACCATGAGTACTGCACCCACTGGTACCAAGCCTTGTACCATGTGTAATTATTGTGTATATATTAACAGTGCTTCACAATTTATACATCCAGATACCAGACATATATATATATATAATTTTGATGTTGCAGCCGATTGCAACATTAATAATGGTATTTATCTTGCGGTATGTGAATCGTCAGGTGTTTTATCTAGGAAAAAACAGTAGAACCTTAAAACAGTGGATTAGAGAGCATATTTATAATATTAGAATGAATTGCCCCAAGAATGCTTTAGCTAAACATGTGAGGGATGAGGGTGATAAACATTTATTCATATTCATGGTTGTTGATGTTTTTAGACCAAATGATAGAAAAGGGGACATCAGGACTTATACTGAGTCAGTAGAAGTGAAGTGGATCATTAGAATACGTGCTGACCATGGGAAAGGTCTGAATGATTGAGGTTCATTGCATCCTTTTTTGAAAATGAGGAGAATACGTTGATTTTGTTTTATATTGTTTTTTATATTGTTGCCCTTTATTAATGTACACTGTTTTACCATTTCACAATGTTTGTTTGCTATGCTGTATTTTAATGTTTGATGCCAATATGCCATGTTGCTTGGATAATTGTTTTAATGCTGTTTCATAATTGGATACGCAAATGTATTTAAACAAATTAGTTTTATTACTTGTTATTGGTCTGATGAAACATCTATGCAAAAGCGCTTACCTTGGCATTAAAAGTTTTCATAACTGAAGGTGGGCGTTCATTGTGTCTTATTATTAAGACTGATTTTGCCAGCCTGGATCCTGCTTTAGTCTTACCCTATTTTGGACTGTGTTTTATTCTTTTAAAATATTGTTTATTGATACAAGGGATGAAAGTGCTTAGCATGTTTTAGATATTAATAAATGTTTGGGACAAACTGTCGTGTCTGGTCATTCCACCTTCACTACAAAGTGAGAGGAATGGAGCCCTGAGTGTGACACAGATAACCCAAGTTTCATTAGTGGATCAGGTGTAAGAGCCAGGTGGGGGTGGGAGGATTGGGAGTTGTCAGCTTCCCCATTCTGAGATGGAGGTGGGTGGGGTTTCTCCTGCAATCTGGAATTTCCTCAGAGATGAGAGAGTGCTGCAAGTGCATGGCAGTTTGTTGTTAAATTTGGCAAAGAGGAAGGCTAGAGCTAAATGGTGCTACATGCAATGAAGAGTGTGACAACAACAGCTCTGCCCATTTAGGGCACAACAACAAAAAAAAAGCTCTGGCATACAGGACAGTGTATGCAATGCGACAGCTTCCCCAACCTGCATTTCCACTTCCCTTCCCAACCCAAAGGTAGTCCCAGTCCTGAGGAACAGTACTAGCAAGATGAAGTTCGGAACAATTAGAACAACTGATCATCAGCTGTAAGGTACACAAAATGGAAAAAAAACTTTTAATTCTACCATTCCATTGCACTTTCAGCACCACCAAGAGAGAAAAGTTAAGCTTCGGTTTTATATTTTTCCACTCAAATCCCATCCATAAAGCACATGTCAATGTCACTTCTGAATTTTCATACACTACAAACACTGGTCAGCTTCCAAGGCTAATTCAAGCCATGTTTGTCACAATCTCCACAGCACTTGATCATTGCCATAATATGATGCAAAAGCCAAAAAAAATAAATCAGCCTAGGTTTCTTAGACTTTAGCAACTCCATTCTCTGCCAGTTCAATGTCTAATGATTCCTTGGCAAATCCTCTTCAGACCGCAATCTTACTTTCTGCATTGTCCAACAAATCCAGCTTTTACTCTCTTCCAAAACATCATATATTTATAGTTTTAGCCTTCTCATTTTGTCTGCTGTAGTAAATAAATTATATTCATAAGATTAGACTGCTTAAACAAAACATAAATCTTTGCGTGGATATCTGTCACCTGCTGCTTGATAGTCCCCATGACGTCTCATTGTTCCTGTAGATTTTCCACCAAATCATATCCAATCAATCTCAGATGTTTTGAACTTCATCAAACAGTTGTTACATTCTTTAATACAGTTTTAAACACCTCCAGGTTGTTCATAGCCTCCTTAATATCAGTCTGAGCATTTTTTTGGCTGTCTTGGCACACAGAGCGGAACCTATCACCTTAAGACCCTTATCTATACTCAGTCTCCTATAGGTAACTGAGAGGCAATCTATGCCTGGCATATAAGGCATCCTCAGATTCAGCTCTGATGGATCTCTTGCACATCCTCAAAACAATCAGCACCAGAAACACTAGATCCAAGGACCTGAACTTTGAGTGCAACATACATAGGACATACTGGAGACACCAATATATGTCTCAAAGGATCCCCACAATATGGAAAAAGCTCCCCATCTAAGTGAAGCAAAGTTCATCCCTGACTGTATTCAAATGAAATATTGATCATTGGATCAGAAATCACAAATTCGCCTGTGGTTTGGCTCCCATGTGTCTGATGGACAGAGGTCGATAGTAAGTAAATTAATTCCCAACTAACATACCTCCTCATATAACCCTTAGCTACCTCATTACTAACATACCCCATCATATAGGCATCTAAGGAACTCAAGGACAAAACTGGGTTTGGTTGCATGGCTAGGCTTGTAAAGACCCTGGTGGTCATTAGCCTAGTATAAACCTATGACTACTCCCTTCCATATCGACAACCACCTCATCTCCCTCATGCCTATCTAACTTTTGCACACATTGTATCTCCTTCAGTATTGTTCAAGGGACATCTTCACTCACCTTTTGTTTAAAGTTTAAGTCAAATTTGATTCAGACTTTAATATTATTTTCAAAAGTTTTCTACTTTAAACCACATAGAGCAATTCAAGGAGGCAACCTTCTTCCAGCACTGTACATGCACACATTAAATACTAGTTTCTGGCATCTCTCTCTCACCTATTCTTTACCTTCTACATCATTTCTGATATCTTTGTCACCTATGTTTTACCTTTGCTACCAATTCTGACTTCCTGCTCCCTAGCTTTGCTTCTAAACTCTGTTGCTGTGTCTGTACTGATGCAATGATTGATTCATAATGCTATCTACAATTCCATAGGGATGGTATACACATAAAATGGCTTCTCTACAGGATGCTGAGTTAGTTTTCCTTGAGAGTCTGGTGCCCAAAACATGAGATGCCAAGAAATAGAACTCTGATTACTATTCTCCATAGAAAATCACTCAGTGCAATGACTGCTTTGTTTTGAGAGATTTCTCCCTTTCTCATGTTTGTCTGATTGCATGGTTGGAATATATCAGTTCAAAATTAGGGGTGCATGGAAAACAAACCCTCTGCAAGAAAACATTTTACTGTTTAGTTTTTCAGTTTAGTTTTTAGTTTTACAGTTTAGTTTTTCACATTTGTGTGCTTCAAGCATTAGTTTTTGGCATTGTAGCATACTAGCTCTCTAAATACACCAAATAGTTAATAAAACAAACAGATAAACTCTGGTATCAACATATAACCAACAAATCAAAACCTTCTATAGACAACTACTGCCACCTAAGAAATGTCTGCAAAAAGCAAATTAAAGCTGGTAAAAACCTGTACTACACAAACATTCAGTGCAAGCATCAAAACAACTCACAACAATTCCTGGCTTCCGTCAATCAGCTTATCCATACAGGCCACACCCCCACTCCATCCCTAAATATCAAAAACACAGAACAAAGCATAGCATCCCACTTTAAATAACTAATTTTTCATAAACTCCATCCTCACTCATAAAAAACAAAAGTAGCCTGCAACAAATCACCCTCCCTACTATTACTGATTCACCTACCTCACTCTCTCTCTCTTAAACCTGTATAAACAAGTACAATAAAGAAATTGCTAAGCCAACTGAAACCCACAATGCATGACACCAACAAACTGCCAAATGACTACCTCAAACTAGCAGCCAATGTCATCTGCTACCCAATTTCAATACTGATCAATAGATCTATCACTGAACAGTATGTACCTAAAATCTGGAAAACCTCCTACGTAATCCCACTCCACAAACGAGGCTACTCACTAGAACTATGTAACTATAGGCCAATATCTATATTATCCCCTCTTTCTAAAATCTGAGAAAAGTGCATCAACCCTCAACTGATGTAACACCTACTATCTAATAAGCTCCTTTCCCACACACAACACAGATTTCAACCAAGCCATACTACCACCATGGCACTCCTCAAATTTACCAGTACAATCAGTCAACTAAAACACAATGACCAAATGGTTGCCTAAATATTTCTCGACACGTTAAAGCCATTTGACACAGTGTCCCATGAAGAACTCCTATGTGAGCTTGCATCACTTGACATAACTAAAAACACTCTCATATAGTTCCAAAATTACCTATCTGACCACTATCAATCAGTCAAATAGCAAGATGACCTCTTCTCCCCAGTTCCCATTACAGTAGGTGTTCCACAAGGCTCATTTCTTGCGCCTCTGCTCTTCACAGTTCTGACCAATAACCTACACAAAGCAACTAACCTTGCTTCCATCATACAATATGCAGATGACTCCACTGTCATCTGCACTGCACCTACCCTAAAACAACTACAAGACAATGCTCAAAAATCTTTTACTGCCTTTGAGTCTTTCTTAGAAAACTACAAGCTCATCCTTAATCACAACAAAACCAAACTAATGCTGTTCCCTAACCAATGTCACAAAACTAACTCCCCTACCATGACCTTGCAATCACACTCTAATTAAACCCACCTCAGAAACCAAGCTACTAGGTATCATTCTAGATGACAAGTTAAAAATTGACAAACATATATCTCATGCCATCAAAAAAGGCCACATTAAATTAGGTTCCTTGCACAGAATAAAACCTTTCTTAAACTCTTCCAGACAAGCTATTGCCAGGTCCTACCTATTATCTACTTTACACTATGCCTCCCCTATGTTTACTAACCTCAAAAAATCAGACTTAAGCAAACTTGAATCATGCTACCATGAGGTAGCCAGATTTGCTGCTAACCTTCCCCACAGAACCCATCATTGTCTTGTTCTGAAACAACTCAAACGGCTAGAGCTGCCCGACCTACTAACCCTAAACCAACTTATCATAGCACAGTCAATAGTTTACCTACCCAACAAATGTCCATCCCTACAGGACCTAGTACAAACCCACCTCAATAGCAGGACTCTATGATCCTAAAAAAAATGACTACTCAAATTACAAAATCCAGCAACAGTAACTAAATCTTGGAACTCCACCCGTAGAACATACGAAACACAGCAAACCTAATGCACTTCAAAAAACTGCTCAAGTCCCACCTACATGACAAATGGTTATGCTCCTGCTCCTCACCAGGCTGAACCCATTTCTCCCCTCCTCACTGTCTCTCTTCCTATTCTCCACTTGTTTCTGGTGCCAATCTATAGTTATAATTAACTATTGTTTTTTAGCTAATCTCTCTTGTTAAACTGGGTATTATTTCTGTATGGCATTTTGAAGCAACTTTGTTGACAAACTCTCACATGTGGTGTCTAGTATGCCAGTATTGCTGCAACTCCAGTTGATGAACTTTAAGAGGTGTTTTTCCAGTTGCTAAGTACACCAGCACCTGGTGTTTACTAAAATATATTACCTGTTGTAGAATATGACCTAATTTCCTAGTTATATGTATGATTCATTCTGAATGCTGTGCTAGGATTGCAACAGTATTGTTTTACTGTTATTTTGTTGCCTAGCTAATGCTGACCATTTGGTGCTATTTTAAGGTAGTTTCTCTTTGACCTGAACTGAGAAACGCTAATGTGTTCTCTAGCCACTTTATCCTGGTTGAACACCTATATTTGTGGTAATTAGTGCTCTAAATAACTGTCTTTCCCTGGTTGCTTTTTATTTTTTGCCTTGTACATTGTTTATCTCCAGTTTTCTCTCATTCTCTCTGTTTATAACTAATCTGTCCTCCTCTTAACTCTAGAAACCCTAGTGGAGCTTTCCCTGCGGTTCCCCTGGCCACTGTTAAAAACCCTGCTGTGGACCTCAGTCTGATATCCTCCTTTATTTGGTCATTTGTCCTGCAGATATCTATAAGCTAACAAGACCAATTAAGTATGTGTCCCAGTGGGTGACTATTATAGATTTATAGCTATTGTTGTCAAGTATTTCTCAACATTGGATAGTGCCCGCATGTATTAAGTGTAGCATATTAAAATACCAGATCTCTGTAGCCACTACGGAAAAAATATGCCAGCAGCCCTAACCTTACTTTTTTCTTCCCCATTTCTCTCTCCTCATACTATACTTCAGTGTCCATTTCCTTCCCATATCCTACCCTTCCCTGGAATATTTGTTTCACTAAGTCTATTTCCTATAATCACTGCCAGAATCTCTGCCCTTTTTTCTGCTGTTTGTAATTTCCCCTGTCTCTTTCTATTGCCACTCTCTTCAGTATAACCAACTGTACTGCACAGGTATTTCTTTTAAATTTATTTACCTGTACAGCCTAAAGCTAGCACTTTCTTCTTTTAAAGGTTCCTGCCCAGACTTATTTTTCTTAATCTACTTCTGCTTTTCTATAACCCTCCTGCCTCCTCCCTAGCTAGTTCAACTTCCCGTTTACTGATTGTTTTCTATGAGCTAGGTCTGCCCTGGGTGTTAGCCCCGCTCTGTTCACCCTCGCTATGCTCGGGCTCTCTTTGCCCCCCTACCCTACCCCCATTCCCACCCACAATACAATTTCCTTTATACCATACACTGCCTCCCCTTCCTCTCCAATTGATCACTACCTAAAATCTTCCTCTTAATCTCTGATTACAACATTTCCTCTCTCATCCTTTCAACATTATCCTACCTCAACTCTTATCTACATCACTTCCTCCCCAAACTACTTTTATGCTGACACCTCTACCCCTCATCCTATTGTAAAATGCAATACCTCAACATCACCACTTCACTTCTGTACATTCTTGCTACCTTGACTTCTTACCAGTTCCACCTCTCTTATCCACTACTCTACTGTCCCAACTCCCGTACTTTTACAACTCACTCAGCACCCTCCTTCTATAATATCTCTCCAACCCTATTTAGCCTCCCCAACTCAAGTCCTCACAAACTATTTAGGGTACAAACACTCCATCCTACCTACAGATCTAAACCCAAACTGTACAAACTATTTCTACATATGCCTATACTTCCGCTACCCACTAACAACTTACTTATATCCAGAGATATCCACCCCAACCCTGGCCCCTCCTCCTCTCTTCCTAGCCACCCTCACCCCTTATCCTCCACCTCTCCTCCTTCTACAAATACCCCTCATCCTCCCCAGCCTATTATAACTAACTCATCTATATCCAAACACCTAGCCATACTCCATGAATATTCAAAGCCTAACAAACAAAATCACTGACTTCCATGCCTGGATAGCCCATACAACCCCCCATATCCTTACCGTGTCTGAAACTTGGCTTAAGTCACATAATCACCAACAATTAAATTCGCCCACCGGGCTATAATATTTATCACTCAGACAGATTCCCAAAGAAAGGAGGTGATGCTGCCATCCTCCATTCCGACTACCTCAACCTCTCACCTTTCCCCACACCTATCTCGAACTTTCACCCAACCAAACTAATTCTCCTTAACTACCACCTCAATCCCCCACAAAAAAATAGCTATTGTCTCCATCGATATTCCTCCTGGTAACAACTTATCTACACTTGAAAATATACTATCCTGGTTTTCTCTTAATATGCCCTATGAAACCCTCATCCTAGGAGACATCAACTTAGACTGGCCAAACTTAAAACTGACTCTCCACAAACCAGTATCAATCCACATGGTTTTAATCAATTGATATCGTCCCCCACCTGACTCCACAAAAATTCCTCCTCTAGCTCTATAATAGACTGGATACTCACCAACTTCCCTCACCTCTACCACAACCCCACTACTCTACCAAACCAACTTAGTGATCGCCTCCCCACCTCTGTGCTCAGATGCCCCACCCAACCTCCCAAATCTCACCTTTATCGTGACTGCCGTAAACTTTCTAACTTTAATTTAACCCAATTTAACTCTGTACTATCTTCCACTGACTGGTCATTCCTTAAACTAATTCCTCTAAATGATGCAGTAAATCGATTTAATGGAATCTTCCTGACCACCCTAAATTCCCTTGCTCCTCACTGAAAGATTAGAATAAAATCCAGTTTTGCTCCCTGCCTTTCCAAAGAAACTAAGTCCCTTATGCTCAAAAGAGATGAGGCCTGGAAAACCTGGATCAAAACCAAAGAATTACACTTTCTCCATAGCTATAGACATCTCAGAAATCTTACTAAGAAACAAACCACTGCAGATAAAAAATCCTTCTACAATTCTGCTCAACTCAATTGCAAATCCAACCCTCAAATGTTCTGGTCCACCATTAACAATCTTCTTTCACCAGACCATCCCTCAAACCCCTGCCCCTACCCTAATACAGCCCCTCTAGAAACAGCTACTCTACTAAATAAACATTTTATAGATACCATCCAGACACTCATACCATCAAACACTAACACTACTCCACTGGCTATGCCTCCCAACCTACCTAATATACCTCCTTTCTCTTTACATCCTGTCCCTACTTCCTATATCTGATCTTTTCTTAATAAGCTGAAACTCTGCTCTCCCTCCACAGATAATCTATCTCCTACCTTCCTCAAACTAGCTGCTGACACCATAGTTTATCCAATGTCCATACTAATAAATCAGTCTATACAGGAATCCACTGTCCCAACCCTTTGGAAATCCTTCTTCACCATCCAACTACATAAAGGTGGTAACTCTACCGACCCATCTAACTACCGCCCCATAGCTATCCTATCACCCCTCTTCAAGAGTCTTGAAAAATGTATCCATTCACAACTACTAAACCACCTCCTCACTCACAATCTTCTCCCTCTCACCCAGCATGGCTTTCATCCCAACCACAGCACTACTACTGCCCTCCTGTCCTTCACCCATACCATTGCAGAGGCACTAGACAATAATAAACTCATCTCCTGTCACTTCCTTTACATTTCCAAGGCCTTTGATACAGTCTCCCATCCCTTCTGCTATCTAAACTTGCTAATCTTAATCTATCCTCCTCTTCCATTGCCTGGTTCTCCAGCTACTTATTCAGCAGACTGCAATCTGTTAAATGGCTCTCTTCCTCTTCTCCTTTCATATGTGTTCCAACAGGAGTACCCCAAGGGTCCATCCTGTGTCCCCTCCTGTTCAGTATCTTTACCAATGACCTCCACACACTGTGCAAACAATCCTCTCTCATCCAATATGCCGACAATTCTACTATCATCTCCATCTCTGACGACATCTCTGAACACCACACTCATACTCAACAGGTCTTCCTATCTACCGAACAATGGCTAACCAGTAACCTTCTCATCCTTAACCCTAAAAAGACCAAACTCTTACTTTGTTTTCCCCATTCACTCACTCACCACAAATCCACCTTTACCATCACTTCTTCAAATAACACTATTATCAAACCTGAAGCTCACACTAAACTCTTAGGTGTAATCATCGACGATGAACTCAAATTCAATATGCACATACTCCAAAGAATAAAATAGACACACCAGAAACTGGGTTTACTTTACTGTAACAAAATATTCCTAACTCCAAATGCAAGACTCTTCCTTGCCCAAGCCTTTCTCCTACCCTCCCTCACCTGTGCAGCCCCTGAGTTTACCAACATTCAAACTACAACCTCCAACAAACTCCATCAAACTTACCATAAGATAGCTAGATTTATCACTAACACTCCACATAATTCACATCACTGCCTTTCCTTACATTCTCTCCACTGGCTTGAATTCCCCCATTTACTATTTTTATCACAACTTCAAATACTACACTCTATTCTTTACAAACCTTCATCCTGTCCTTCTCTCACTTCCCTCATCTCAATCTATTCTCCTTCTCATACTCTCCGTACCTCTAATCAATTACTACTACATATGTACAAACCCAAAAAAACAATAGGCAAATTCCTTTACAAATATTCCATTACGCAAGCCTGGAACAAACTTTCCAGAGACATATGTTCCATCATTCGCCCATCCCACTTTAAAGAAAAACTCAAAATTCATCTACTTAACTCTAAAATCTACCCCTGCCAAGCCCCAACCAAAACTATCCTCTCCTCTGCCTTAACTACCCCACATACAACTTGTATGCCTCTATCACAGAGACCTTCTTATCTCTGTTACCTTTTTCTGATGACTAAACTCTTCTTGCAAATATGTAAATACATTGTTACTCTGTAAAATATTACTTCTACACTGTTTGCACCATCTTGTTATATGTTCTACTTGTATTTTTTTAATTAGATTTTGCATGCTAATGATTTATTTTGCTGTAAACTATATGTTTAATGGAGCTTTTCTCCTCGGGTCTCCACTGAAAATGGGCCACAGACCCAGCTGGACCAACCCGGTTAACACATGTCAATAAATAAATAAATAAATAAATAAATAAATAAATAAATACATACATAAATAAATCTCTATGCTTACTGAATACCTTACCTACTCCCATCCTTACCCTCTCTCCCCCTACTCTCAACTTTCAATATATCTCTATATGCTTACTGATCCTATGTGATTATAAGTATAAAAACATTAAGCATAACAATTTACAGTACCAAACAGACATATCTGAGGCACTACTCCATTGTATATTAAGCTATTGTATCTCTAAGACACTACTCCACTGAACGATTTCTTGTTATTAAGTGTAACTGATAAAATATGTGTTACTAAGTGATCCTGTTACCTTTATTACTAACTTGAACTGTAATAATATATGTTACTATGTCATTTATTACTATCATTTCTCTGATTGTTTCACTATTGTTTAAAATACTGACTGTTCCGTTATTATATGGATCTTTTCTCCTCAGGCCTCCGCTGAAAGTCGAAAATCCCTGGTAAACAAATTTAAATAAATAAATATTGTTTTTTTTTCTTTTAGGTAGTAGAACCTATAAAAACACATATAAGAGTACTGTGCGATTCATAAAGTGGCTTGAACTCCATAATGTATTAGCATGTATTGTTGCATAACTGGAGGAGTGGAGGTATTCGATAAGTATGCAAATGGATTCCAGACCTGGTACTGTGGTTCACAAATATGTTAATCTTAGTGCACAGAATAATGGAGGTTCCTAAAGTTAACCATGTACAACCCATACCTCCCATCTTGCAGACAGTCAAATAGGAACAAAGGTCCCTAAAAAATAGTAACATCCAGCTAAAAATCTGGGCATTTAATTAACATAAAATTTGAATACCAAATACCACATGAGTCTTCCTGCTCCTGAAACACCTTTAAAAAACAGAAAGTGACAAAAACTAATGGAAAATATAATCACTTTGGCAAACAGACAGTATAATAATTCCTTTACATTACTGGTGCCACTATGATGTTGGTCATGTAGTGTGTTTTCTGTGCACTAGGCAGCTTCAAAAACCACATGTGGTGAAGAAGATTCAGAAAACTGAGTGAAGAGGTAAATTAATCCTGAAAATATGGCCATACCTACAAAAACAGAGACATTCTGTGCATCTGTGCAGGGGTAAATTGGCCTGAAAATAGGAATGTTTCTCCAAAATAGGGACAGTCGAGAGATCTGGAAGTACCTACAGCACTTGAAACGACAAATGCAAACCCACTGTGCCAGAAAATGTAATATGCTGTCAAGTAACAGCATCATGTGTCAGACAGTGTAGATCATCCACTAAAAAAATGGGTGCAGCAATGCATCAAATAACAGAGTGCAGTGCACACTAATGCAGTGGGACAGCCTAACTCAGTCCTACCCCAAGACCATGACTACATCAGCATCTCCCCAATGGGAGCAGCACTGTCATCAGTACTCTACAACCATGGCTTGGGATGCTGAAATATTTGTGTGTCACCCTTGATCGTGGAAAGTAGTAATGGATAGCAGTATGTGATGCTTTAGAGAAGCATTAAGACAGCAGACAGACATAGATTATATGTACTGTTTTGTTCAACTTATCATTCAATAGCCATTTTGCTCTTCTCATTTTTTGCTAACTTCTCTCACAGTTAATCAAAAAGATGCCAAAGGTGACAGAAAGTTAAATGTACAGAATCAGATACTTTCCTTCTCAGGTGACAGTGACATAAATTCAAGCAACTTAAATTTATTTTATAACTGTCATGATTCCCCATCATAACCAAAACATTACTGTACCTAGCCTTTGAACTCTAAATGCTTTGGTGTGAGTTCTAGCCGGCATGTTAAAAGTAAGAAGAACCCCAGACTGAGATCCACTTCCAATGATGCCCCTTTCCTCACATTTGTACAGCATCTGGCGCAGTGCACGCTGTCTATAAACTCTTATTCTTAAAAACTGCATACCAGCCTAACAGTACAATCCCAGGTAAGGAAGTATGCACTATGTTTATGAATGTATATGGGAATATAGTGGACTTTCCTTTTCTTTTCTAGGACTGAATTAACTTTTTTTGCCAGTGCTTGTGCTTCCCAAATATTTTATTATTTTTTTTATATCAGACATTAAAACCCTCCTGCTTTTTTGTACATGTAGCCTTGTTATCTACTGTCAATGGATCACTTGAAGAATTACAGGACTTACTGTCATTATGCATAGTCTTGATTGATCATGTATCTTCTTGATTCAGCACTGATCAATCTACATTTCCAGCTATTCAGTGTATTTACATTTTCCGCATATAGCTGGATCAATATAGTAAAAGTACTGGACTAATGTTATGCAGCATCTGAAGCCTTCAGCCATTCCAAAGAAGTCTGCCAAGGAGTACACTAGTGAGGTCATTTTGTAACCGGTATTGTTTTCTTGTAGCTAGCCAAAAAATAGAACCTCAGTAAACTCCAGCAAATGGCAATTTAGAATGAAGCTGTCCTTGCCTGATTCTTTAAGATATGTAAAGCTTTGGAAATATATATTACTCAAAATGTACTCAGAAGAGCAGTCTACAAGTAGAAAGATGTGATATTAAGTCTAATCTACAGGGCAGCAGTGAGGTGTTCAGACAAGATAATGTGTTGCAACTGTTGAGCTTATATCATGTATACATCGGAGTAAAAATAACATTTAATGTGTAAAATTAATAGAAAAATAAGTAAAACCAAAGCATAAGAATGCAATTATTCTATGTGATCTGTTGCATTACTTGGCCTGCACATGCGCAGATTCACTTACATACAAAAATGGCAAAAATACATCTCAAAACACGCAAGTAAAGTATGGTGGCATGGTGGTGCAGTAGTTAGTTCTGCTGTCTCATGGTGCTTGGTTCTCAGGTTCAATTCTCAACTGGAATGCTCTCCAAGCCACATCCTATGTCCTCCCTGTATCCATTTGGGTTTTTCATGGGTGCTCCTGTTTCCTCACACAACTCAAAGATACTGTAAGTGAACCGACAATCCTCTAAGCTGCCCAGAGGTGTGTATAGCGAGTGTGTGTGTGTGTGTGTGTGTGTGTGTGTGTGTGTGTGTGTGTGTGTGTGTGTGTGTGTGTGTCTGTTTAAGTGCATGTCATGCTAGACTAGTATCCAATCCACTATTAACTTCCTGTCTTGAGGTCACTGAGTGCCAGGATGGGCACAAGCTCTCCTGTGACCCCAAAATGGATAAAGCGGGGATCAGAATAAGTGAAATACTTCAAGGTGGGAGATGCCATAATGGCTAAGGTCTTTATTTCATAAATATAAGATAGAGGGTTTGATTCTGATATCTAGTTTTTAGTTAGGCTTGTAATAGTCTGCAGACTGATAGTCTATAATTTACCTATGAATTCAGGTAGACCCCAATGCCACCCAATGGGACACTGCAAGTTTTAAAAGACAGTCAAAGTGTACAATGCTGAATGGTTTTAAATTACACCATGCACATCAGGAAGTTCAGAACTTTGATTTCTGAAGATATAGCTATACAA
Source organism: Protopterus annectens (assembly GCF_019279795.1). NCBI lineage: Eukaryota > Metazoa > Chordata > Ceratodontiformes > Protopteridae > Protopterus > Protopterus annectens. The sequence goes on from NC_056746.1 coordinate 904,679,071, forward strand.
TAGAAGGAGGAAACTAGTACAGAAAAGAGTAAAATCCCAAGAAGGGAAGACATCTCTGATCAGTATCAGCAAGACACTACGATCCCTCATAAAATCGTCCAAGGCGAGCTTCGATAGAAAAATTGCCAAGGACTCCAAAGATAACCACAAGGCATTCTTTAGCTATGTCAAGAATCTAAGTGGCAATGCTCAGATCTGCTCGGAGTTAGTGCAGAATGGCACAAAATACACTGAGCCAACCGATATTGCCAACATCCTAGCAGACAGGTTCAGTGCAAACTTCACCCCCCTCTCACCCCCAAAAGGGCCCATAACCATACCAGAAGAATGTAGAGTCCCTGAAATCACAGACACTCAGGTTAAAACAGCCCTCTCCAAAGCCAAAAACACAGCATCAATGGGATCGGACGGTGTCCCAGGCTGCGTCCAACACAAACTCAAAGATGAACTAACCCTTCACCTAAACACACTGTTCAAACTCAGCCTCTCCACAGGCTATGTACCCATAGAATGGTGCACAGCAACAGTTATTCTGCTCCACAAAGGTGGAGCCACAACAGACCCCGGGAACTATTGCCCTATAAGCCTGACTAGCTTGGTCTGCAAGGCTATGGAGCACATCATCACAGAACTCATTAACAGAGACATTGGGACCTCCAAACACTGGACCCTACCCAGTTCGGTTTTGTTAAGGGCAGATCATGCCTCCTAAACCTGGTGGACCTCTTTGAGGCAATTACCAAGGCTATAGATGAGGGAAAGGTGGTACACACAGCCTACCTAGACTTTGCAAAGGCCTTTGATACCATTCCCCATTCTGGTATTATAGACAAGCTCACCAGCCTGAATATAAACCCCTATGTCACAAGATGGGTTGCCAATTGGTTCATGGACAGAGCCCACATGGTGAGAGTTGCGGGAGCTAGGTCTGACTCTAAACTGGTTACAAGTGGCATTCCCCAGGGCTCAGTCCTAGGACCCCTGCTGTTCGGCATATACTTCTCAGAGGTACAGGCAAGCACAGGAGGACTATGGCTGACCAAGTTCACAGACGACTGCAAACTAGGGGCTATCATTGACTCTCCAGCTGACACAGACATCCTCCAAAAGGGTCTCACTGAGACGGATACCTGGTGTCAAAATCATGGCCTCAAGCTAAATGCCAAAAAAGTGCATAGTCATCCCCTTTGGAAAAAAACAAAGTACCCACAAACAACCACATAGGTGGTAGTCCCCTAAATACGGAAAACATAATAAAGGATCTGGGGACCCAAGTAGATAGTAATCTCTCCTTTGATAATCACATCGCCAAAGTGGTTAGAAAATCCTTCTATGTGGCCCACCTAATCACAAAAGGGTTTGCATCTAGATCAAAAGAGGTCATTGGGCCCCTCTACTCATCACTCATCAGACCCATCATAGAGTACAACACCCCATTTTGGATGTACCTTACAAGACACCTGCAACAGCTGGAAAGACCACAGAAGTACCTCACCAAGAGGATCACTGGCCTCAAACAAATGCCCTATGCAGCTCGACTGAAGAAACTCCAGCTGTACTCGGTTGCATACCGCCTACTCATAGGTGATCTCTGCCTGACATACAAGGCCATGTCCAACCCAGAATTGATGGACATGCTCCACCTAAAGAAAACCTCATCCCCTCGAGCCACACACTCTAGGGATCTAAACCTCACCACAACAATAAATAAGATGTGCTGGTGGGCTAGATTCCTGTCCCAGAGACTTCCCATGCTTTGGAACAAGATTCCAATCTACATTAGGCAGAGCTTCTCACTAACACTCTTCAAGAGAAACCTTGACGAGTGGATGGGAAACAGAAAGTTTACCCCAGGGGTCACTTCAGTGGCTGTGCTGGACAGAGCCACAGGGAACTAATCTAAGGGCGTGGCGAAAGCCAATACATTCTGGCTAGGCTTATAAATGCCTTTGGGCAGATAGCCTAGTACCTACCTATGAACCTTTGAACCTATATTATCTTCATACATTTCAAATACTTTTAGCAATGTTAAATTTTAGGAATCTGGTCTGTGGAATTAACTAGCACATTTGCAATCAGAAAACAATGTTTCAGTAACTCAGTTTATGGGACAAGTAAAAAGTACATTATCAACACAGCTAAAAAATATTCAACATCTAATATTTTATGTTACCGAATTAAAAAAAAAATCCATATAGACAGGGCGTGTATTCAGTAAACTACTTAAGAGTCTTCTCTGCTGCTAATTCTAATGTTTTACTTATTTTTGTTGATTATTTAGGTATGATCAGTTGATTAAATTGATTAGCTAAATATGTCATCAACTGCTTAACATCTTTAAGATCTCTTTAAAAATCTGTTGTGTGCCTGTGGCAACATTTAAGAGAGTTTTATAACTATGACATCCAGACAGGTGCATCTCTGTGCTTGAGTGCATTTTGGGTAGATGCTCTGGTTTCCTCCCACATTTCAAAGACATGCAGTAGATACACTGGACATTCAAAATTGGCCATAGATATGAGTGTGTGTGTATGTATGTGTGTGTGTGTGTGTGTGTGTGTGTGTGTGTGTGTGTGTGTGTGTGTGTGTGTGTGTGTGTGTGTGTGTGTGTGTGTGTGTGTGTGTGTGTGTGTGTGTGTGTGTGTGTGTGTGTGTGTGTGTGTGTGTGTGTGTGTGTGTGTTTGTGTGTGTGTGTGGTATGGAAGAATAGCAGTAGTAAGGCTAGCTGCATGTCAGTGTCAGAACTGGCTCTAGATGATTGTCAGTTTTGATGTGACGCCCTGACCCCATGTGCAAAACAGCAGTTAAGACAGTTATGTACCTGTGACATCACTTATGTTTTTTGTAAGATTTATACCTGTAACATAATAGATTGTTTAAGATGGTCATACATCCATGATATCAATCGTAGTTAGTTACAAATTTGTCAAGTAATTTTTTTGAAAGAGATCCTTAACTTTGACATTAGCTATTTAAAATTAATTGTTTTATTTATGATGCTGCTTGCTGTGAGATTTGCACCCATTACATGAACTTTAAATTATTTACCTGTAATGTTATAAAGTGACCTACAAATTACTCTGCTTAAGTGAGATGCATCTTTTTAAGTGAGTTATGTGGTTATGTTCCAGTGACATGATTTTAAGTAGTAATGTACTTACAGCATTATTTAAGTAATCTATGAACCTGTGATTGCTTCTGATTTACATGCTTGTGACACCAGATCAGAGTTATTTACCTGTGACATCAGTTTTTTAAGTGTCTTATATGGATGTGACATCATTAAAGTGAGTTGTGTATGGCTGTGTACCTTTGTCACCAGTTAATTGCATTATATACATGTGTTATCAGTTGTCTGAGTCACGTACATGCACATAACAGAAGAGAGGTAATTTAAGCATTTAGGCTAGCCAAGTTTGCTATGAACATGTGTTGATGAGAGCCTTCCATATGAAGGTCTTTCCAGAAGTACTATGTTTGTTTCACCATGTCATTTGAACATTTAACAACATACACACACCCAAACACACATATATATATATATATATATTATATATACAGTTAGATGTAGTTATATATCTATATAAAGTATAAAGTTGCAGATGTTTTTGTCAAGTATATGTATTTGTCAAAACGGGAATAATTATCAGTTCCCATCTCACTATTTGTGACAACTTCACTACACTGCTTTAGAGTGAAATCAGCAAACAATGAAGCTAAGGATGCTTTTCATTTTCTTCCCACTCTTTTGCAGTCTCAGAGTTACTATACATGGTAATAGGAGTGTGGAGTATGCAGTCCCTTGTGTGAGGTTTGCAAGGGGCGTGCTCCCTGCAAAAAGAGCTGTTTTTATAATTTGTCTTTCCACAGTCTATGTGTTCATTGAAACAAGTCAAAAATTCTATAGTTAACCATTATATATATATATATATATATATATATATATATATGTAGATTGACTCAGACAACATTAACAAAAAAATATCAGTCTCAAAAAGATCATCGTGACAATGTACTTGCTGTAATTACTCAAAGATATAACCCTGGAGCATGGAAATTCAAAAACAATGTTTTATGCAGAGAAGCAATGAAACCTGCATCCCCCATACCCCCTGCTGCTTATGTATACCAACTCCAACAGCATACAATATAAGTGAATGGGAATATAGACTAACCCCAGTATTATAGCTGTCTTGCAAAATGTCGGTCAGCTTTCTTGTTGACAAAATGGTGCAAGCAGGAAAGCTATTGACCAAAGAAAAGGTCAGTGTATATTACTATGAAGAGTGGTAGAGATGGGTGAAGGCTGCCAGCCTAGCCAGATAGAATTGTGCAGATAATTCTATCATTTGTAAATATGAATGTTGTACTACAAGCTTGTTTTTTTAAATGAAAGAATGTGCTGTGAAATGTTGAACTTAAAACAATTTGGCAACATTGCCATCTGCTGTAAAGAAAGCTAAGTGAAGCATTTCTTGTTGGTCCTTTGAAATTAAAATTATTTCATCACTGCCTTTCATGTTTACAAGTCTGCTCCAGTCCAGCTAGATGAAGGCTTCCTGCCTATTGTTTTAAGGCTAAAGTTAATGACCAGAATTTACATATGGAATGTTCTTTATTGCTCTAAGTGTAAAAGAATTTAAATGCAGTTTCTGTCAGCCTGGGAACACCAGGAAAGTGTAAAAGATGATGTAATGTTTTAGCAGAACTTCAGTTTCAATTTAAACAGTGAAAACCAGAGACTATGAAGCATTTTGCCTTGACTATCCAACTCTCAGCACTTTGCCTTGCTCTATAAGTAAGTTATCTTAGAAGTCTATTTTCTTGTAGAAATAACTAGGACTATAAAGTTTAGACTAAGTGTTTTTCTGTGATGTCAGAACTGTACTACTGATTTAAGTATTTCTGTGTGATCTCTGAACTCTTTTGACTAGCACTGTGTAGTAGAAAGTATTGTCTTGTGGTTTTAATTATTTATTATTAAATATTTTAAAACCTTTTAACTGTGGCTGGTTTGTGTAGAGATAAGTTAAGCTCTAGAGTACATTGCATATTTATAGGGTTTAATGTACAAAGCCACTCTAATAAGCCATGACTGAGTAGTCACACTTACCAATTGGATAATAATATTGCACAGTAATAATTGGACACCCTTTTAAAGGGCCTTTGGGTAGCTGATAATATTTGCTGGGTGGTGGCAGCCAGTACTACCGTATAATCTTGGTAAAAAGGGCATAGCTGGAGAACCTGTGCCAGCCTTCTCCCAGAAGTGTCTGTGTGGTTGTATAACCTCTTATCTCAAAGTGTGTGTTTGTCAGCTACTTGGGCAGGGACACGTAGAACTGGTTGGACAGAGAGGGTGCTGGAGATTTTAGCTTGCCCAGCCAGGCTGAGATCTGGACCCTGTAGCTGTGCTAGTGGTGAGTCTTATTGGGGACCTGGGGAGCAAGGGAGTGACCAGCCCCAGACTGACTGTGATCTCTGTGTGCTCTTAAGGGAAATTGCAATTTACTGTGTATATTTGTTATCCTTTCCTTATATATGAGATGCCCTTTCTGGTGTTAGTAGTGAGGATTAAGGCTCCATGATTGCTGGGCCAGGGCACGGGTGTCACAATTACCATCCCAATATATCCGTCCATCTATCTATCCACAGCCCCCTTTTTCCCTTTTTTGCACATGGGTTCAGTCTGTCACTTCAGTAGTGATAATCATTTAGAGCCAATGTTTCTCTCTCACACACACACACACACACACACACACACACACACACACACACACACACACACACACACACACACACACACACACACACACACACACACACACATATATATATATATAAGCACTTTACTATCTCAAAATACTGAAATCTCGAATTTCAGTATCTTAAGACGAAAATGCCAAAAGTGCAGTTGAGCGAAACTGCACTTGATGGAATTCGAAGTGTCGAATTTGCAGTTGTGGTGGCGCAGTACATGGGATTTGCTGTGTTTGTAAGGTGTGGTGTGCTGTGGGATATGGTTTGCCTGACGTTGTGTGGATATATGTGGAGATTTAGGTAAGTGCTGTTTTTTTAAAGGTTTTGGGTAGGGTGAGTGTGTTGGGAAGTTTTAGGTGTAGGTTATGGTAGGTACGTAAGAGTGTGAGTGTGTAAGTGTTGAGAGTGGTGGTGTTTGTACGTATGTGGTATGTGTTTGTGCAAGGGGAATATAGAGTATGTAGTGGTGGGTTTAGTGTCTTTGTCATTTTAGTGCAACCTCGGAGTTAGTATATAAAAGTAGCGATGCAGGGGGGCTTGCTGTGTTTGTATGTGTTTTGTTGGTTTGTTGTAGTGTATGGAGGAAGGTGTATGTATGTTTGTGTGGTGTAGGATGTATTTAAAAGTCCTGATTTTGAATTTCGTGCTTTTCGGGTTTCGATATTGTGAATGTTCAGCTTTATAGTCTCGAGATATTGAAATTCGAGATTTCATTATTTTGAGATTATAAAGTGAATCCATATGTGTGTGTGTGTGTGTGTGTGTGTGTGTGTGTGTGTATCAAAGCAAAAACTCTAGCAGGCAGCCAAATGAACCCCAACAAGCAAAAGTAAATCCAATAAAAGAAATATATGTTTGTGTGCATATGCATGTTATATGATTATTTTGCTGCTAGTTAGCTTTAAATAAAAATAACACATTATCTAGGAGAAGGGCATAAGAAGAATTTATGCTTTAACTCCTTTACTGAGCAAATTATGCTGCTTTGTCACTGAATAATTCCTGATAACAGTCATCTACTAGAAAATGTCTAATTCTGAAAAATAGAAAAATTAACCTTGGTGACTGTAACTATACATCTCTTCTCTAAGCAGTGTTGATATCCCCTCTTACTAAGATATACCACTCCTGTGGCAGTATGATGATTCTTACATAGGTAAATTTCCAATGTAATATCACAATAATTTGTAAAATGCTGATGCTGACACAGATCTGCAGCTTTTTGTGATCCAAATATTTGAAGGTGGCAACATGTATAACTCTCAAGTTCCCTTTTATGTAGCTCTATAACATTTTTCGATGGCAACACAAACCAACTCAAGTACTGTTGAAAAATAAACAAGTGTTCAAATGCAGAAGGAACTTACACCATCAGATTCCAATCATAATTTTTATTTCCACTATACAGAAGTAGGATGATTTCCCTACTAAGGGTCAGCTTGTCTATGAAGAACTGCCAGTCCTGTAGCCTGGGTTCCTCTGAATAAAAAGAACATGGCATGTAATGCCTCAGATGAGTAGTTTTGTTATAAACTGAGAGTGCAATGGGAAAACATTCATATTTAGCTGCAGAAATCCCATGCATAAAAAAAATGCAATATTTCCAAGTACGTATAACAGCATAACAAAAGGCAAAATGATGTCTGTAAGTGTAGCACACCTTTCAAAGAAACTGCAGTTGTGGTTTGCTCATAGCACTTGACGTTTTGGGCCATGTATATACATTCAACCATTCTGAGAAGAAAATACTAGCTTAAACACAATATCAAGCAACTCATTTCAAAACTGTTTCTTTTTCAGGCTGTTTCCTGGTTGAACTCAGAAAACCAAAGTTCAGCTGTCTGTGGAAACTGCATTAACAGTTTCTGTAAGTGTTATTACATGAGAAAGCTCTCACAGATGTCTGGAGAACATTGAAAAACTAAATATTGTCTTCTCAGTCTCCTAATAAAGGATAGACATAATTCTCCACAAATGAACCCCTGAAAAATCTTGAAATATTTATTTCCCAGACTTTGGACCCGTAAACACGAATGCAGTTATGTTACTGGTCAAGTGACTATTCCAGTGTATAAAATTTCCTAACTGAAGACATTATCTGGAGAAACCCTGCAGCAGAAATATTATTAATAATACCTCTTACATCCCTGTCTATAGAAGCAGACAGCAAAGAGCAATGATGTAGATGAGACTGTATGCTTTCAGTTTTGATTTTTAATTAATAAACAGAATTACAGGCTAAGCTTTGAAGTTATTATCCTTTATATTACTGAATATGAATGCAGTACAAAGGTTTGTAACACGTTGTATGCTTTTTGTTGTATAATTAACTAATGATTCTGAAAACTTGCCTGTGGTGAGACACTTGTCATGGTATGCATATGTAACTCAGAACTCAGACCTGAGTCAATAAACTATTAATGAAAAGAAACCTGAATAGTTACTGATAGTTTTCTCTGAAGAGGAAACACCAAACACAGGAAAACATCTTTAAGTTATATGCAAATTAGCATTGCGATGTCAGACTTACAGATTTCTCAAGATGTTCATTATTCGCAATGACCTAGTTTTCCAATCACAGAAATTAAATTTATTGCCTTTTCCTGCATAAGCCAGTCAAGGCATCCCTAACAAAAAATTAGGACAGTCATGCGGTATAATTATCAGACAGTCAAATACATTTCAGCTTTATTAGCTGCTACAAAAATAGGTGAATCCCTCACGTAAAAGGAGAGTACAGAAAGATGACTCTGGAATTCTCATACAAGTCACTGGAGATGGCTAACACAAAACAGCAGCACAGATGAGAAAATATAGTAAAAAAAAATCTGTAAAGGGGAACTGCCAAAAAATGAGACACAAATGTATCCGACTTTTCACCGTCATTTCTTATGAAATATTACCCATTTTATTTACCCAACAGCATGGATGGCAAAAGCAGCCGTCACTGAAGTCAGACTTTCACCCCATGATATGTCTGCCAGCATGCTGCAATTAACCTGTATATAGCTATTCCTCCCATCTCCCTGTCCCACCACTTCATCCACACCAAGTTCAAAACTGTAATGACTTTTTCAGCTTATAAACCAGGAGGCAGAGATCAGTTCTCATCATCTATCTCAGAGCCTGCAGGTCATTTATATACACTTTAATACAGCTGCCTCAACTTTAGCCAGCTCCATCTTTTCAATTTATTCTGTACATTTTGCAGTGTTTTGTAAAAACTTTTTTTTTTTTGTGATTAATGAGTATATCTCTATACAATGTGCTTCTGGCATTACCTCCTATTCCACAGGAACAGCTTTTATAAACTATTCTCAGAATTCTTTACACAAACTTGCAAAGTATGCCTTGTATGCCTTGTATTGTTTTCTTTTTACCAGCTGATATCTGATCGTGCTAAGGGGTACAAGGCCTTTCTGCATACATCTCTCCTTGCAGTCATGACACCATTTTCAGAATTCATAATGCAATGGTAGATGTCCGTATTCCTCCCTTACAACCTATCTGTAATTTTCGATCATGCCATCAGAACATTTGTTCGGTTATCTGGCACCAGGTGCAGTTCCCCTAACTAGTACCTCCCCAAAGGACTCAAAGTTGAGGACAAAAACAAAACTCTTCTCTTTCTTTCACTGTTGTAATCTGCTTGCTACAAGTACTCTCTCGGATTGACCACTTTCATCATGACTCAAATGCAGTATCGGACTCGCTCCATAAATCAGTATTGGGTATTGCACTTGTGCAGGCAACGGTGCCTGTTAATTGTGCCTCCTAACAGCTTGCACCCAGTGAATGCACCGCCATCACCACATTCTAGTTCTGGCTGTGTCTGCTAGTACAGACTATACTCAGCCTTGTCCATGCACTGTTACCAGGTTAGCTGTAGGACAGTACCCATCTAAGCTGTGTGGGCTGCGATTACCCTGTGAGGATGGATTAACAATGGCATTCAGGTGGCAGTGCACTCTTATCCTTGCTTCCTCTGGCACTGAAAATGTGACCAGACCACTGGGGCAAAAGATCCTGAGCTGAGCTGGGTAAATAAACTTAAATTGCCAAGCCATCTCTTTACATATTTTTAACAGAAACAGGAAAGCTAGTCTTATGAACATGGTAAGCCCTTTTATTCTGTATCATAAAAGAATCCCAGGAGATCACAACCTATAAAGTACATGTTTTCAAAGAGAGTTAGGTTAGTTATGACTTTATAAGCCAAGTACAGGTCGTATCTATGTAGTCTGTGGGATACAGAAAAAAACAGCTATAATCTGTAAAATTAGTTCATGGTCTTCAGCCCCTGTATTTCTTTCATTAAGAATGTGCTTTATTTTTTGTAATCAAAAATCATTTTATTATTGATCAGAATAAGCACAAACTGAACAGTAAGCTAACATTAACCTTAAAACAATGTTTACATTTAAACTATTTATATAATTTTGGGTCACATTCATGAACACACCACAATCTTTGCACTGTAATTTCTTTTTTATATTCATGAAACATCCTTACATGGTGCTGCATGGTCCTCCAATATGAAGGCATGTGGCACTGCAAAGGGCTGGTCCTGTGGCAATGCAGAATGCCAAGTAGGCATTCCAGGGGAGAGACATATGCTAATTAGTCTTAGTCATGTGCTCTCTCCTTAGAACTGCTCCTGTGAAGCCATCTATGCAGCCTAATAATTCAAGAAAGTGCACATCTGTGTAGATCAGCACAGCTATCCCCACCATGTTGCAGTAGTAAAAACAGCCAAAAGACCATGTTCATCTGTGAACATGATTATGGTGGGGGTAACTACTACACACCATGGCGTATTGTAAAAGTGTCATAACAGCACCATCACCAAAATGGGGATTGGACACCCAGGAAAATAATGTTTAAAAGTGCTGTACTGGCACCACTATTACTTGGAAGTCTAGGCAGATGGGAGATATGTACCAGTGCAAACATTACTCTGGGGTTTGGGAGGAATACACTAGACACCAGTGAACAGTGCCCTAAGCCACAGAACAGTATGATGGGGGCAACATCAGATACATCTCTTAAGTGCTGTAAGGGCACCAACCTCAGTACTGGGATCGGGGGTAGAAGGAACCAGTAGACTACCAGGAACATGCCTTAAAGTGCCATGAGGCACAAACAGCATGACAAGGATGGGGGGGGGGTAAACCACTGGGCATCAGGGCTTACAGCTTTAATTGCCATAATGGCAATGGTAGTATGAGGGTGGGGACTCCTTAAAGTGCCATAACATCATCACCATTGTAACGGTGATTGAAGGGTGGGGAGATACACTAAAACACCAGGGCCTATGTCAGATGTGATATAATGGCAATAAACCATTGTTGGTAAGGGGACAACCACGAGAGTGTAGGGCCAGGTACGGGGACTCTGTATTTTTTGTGCGTGTGTGTGTGTGTGTGTGTGTGTGTGTGTGTGTGTGTGTGTGTGTGTGTGTGTGTGTGTGTGTGTGTGTGTGTGTGTGTGTGTGTGTGTGTGTGTGTGTGTGTGTGTGTGCACATTTGTATGTGTATATGTGTCTGTGTGTGTGTGTGTGTGTGTGTGTGTGTGTGTGTGTGTGTGTGCGTGTGTGTGTGTGTGAGAGGGTCTGGAGGAGGATTACACTGCCTACATGAGCAGTAGGGTACTACCATGATGTGCAAGTCAACCATGAGCTGCACATCATAGAAGTACCTACTGTCACAGTCCCTACTCCAGGCCAGTAATCAAGGAGCCTCAGTCCTCACCACTGACACCAGTAAGGGATGGCTACTAGGAGCAAAAATGGATTTACACAGTATTTACAGATGCAACTCTCTGCACCAAGCACAATTTCCCTTAAGAGCACACGAGGAGCACACTCCAGACTGGGGGTGGACTCTCTCTCTCCAGGCCCCAAACAAAACTCCACACTGACCACTTTGGAGCTCTGTGTCCCTGGTCTAAGTAGCTAAGTAGCTGACACACACACTTGGATATGTGATTTTCACACACAGACACACACACACACACACACACACACACACACACACACACACACACACACACACACACACACACACACACACACACCTGGAAAAGTATTGTATAGATTTACTAGCCCAGACTATAAGGTAATTACACTGCCACCAGACAGCTACTGTAAGGCTCTTACAAGGGTACCCAATTATACTGAGTGAGATTAAAACTAATACAAATGGTATAGTTTGACCAATGCACCAAGGCTTTCAGGAGCGGCCACAGTGTCACTAAAATAAGCATAAGTACTCTTAAGATATTAAAAGTATTCTCTAAAAGACCAGCCACAATGAAAGGTATAGAAATATTTAATAATAAATAATAAAACAGAAAACATGAGAATACTGAATTTCTAGTTACAATAAACACCAGAATTTCAATCGCAGTAGATATAAAAAATAACACAGTTGGATAGATTCACACAGATATAGAAAACCAATACTTAATTAATCTCACTATATTTTTCTGACTGACTAAAGAATTTCTATTCCCTGTTTACTTACTAAAACAAGGCAAGAAGAAGTGTGTTGAATTGTTTACTATAGCAAGGCAAGATGAGGTATGCAGTTGTGTGAGATATCTGTGAGAGATCTTTCCTGTCAGGTTCCAAAAAAACAAAGTGCTGTTGTGAGAATTCTGGAATATCTTTCACTAATATCTAAAAAAATAATTTTGGTGCTGGTTATAGAATGACAACACATCTGGCTACCTGACTATGGTACAGTACACACCCAGAGCTTTGCTAAGATCTGTTGCAGCATCTGAAAGCTATAAAACAATTTCAAAAATGTCCACCCTTCCAGGGTAGCACTTAGTTCACCCCTAAGGACAATACAGTAAGATCCTAGTCCTGGTTTTCCCAGACATTTTTGTCTCTGCCTGCAATCAGACCTGAAAGATAAAATATGACCTAAATCAACCCATTTAATTTTCAACCTATTTTTCAAAATTAGCTGGACTGAGATTAACCTCTGCCCTTACATAATTCTCTGTTAAAACAAATACATTTAATCAGTTATAATAATACTGTCTGACGTACATTTATCTCTCTTTCCTGTCCATCAGGGCCCATTTTTGATGCATTTTTTAACACAAGCAACTTTACAAATACATTTTAACACAAACATCTGTACAAATCAGTGTGATAGTCAAATGACATAAAATGCTTTACAAAACTCCAGCTAGCTATGCTGGCATACGTTATACATGCACTGCCCTACTCTCCCTGGTACAGATGGCACTACCTTATATCATCATACCTACAGTTCAAGAAACATGCAAATTAGCCAATAATGAGGTCTGACGTTGTTGTGATTAACATGTTCCTGAATCACATTCATGCATATCATGCTGGAAGTTGTGGCCTTCAATGAATTCCTAGGTTTATCTTTAGCTAGTGCTGTAACTTTAATGTGTATATTTCATATCCACTTTTACATTTGTTTTTCCTTCTTTCTTTTGGGTTATTCACAATATCAAAATGTTCACATTGCATGTGTATTATCACTTTTCATTCTCACCTGATGTTTCATATGTATGTCTTCCCAGGCTAATCATGGAAATAATATTATCAAACTTTTGTGCTTAACACATCCATCCATCTGACAAAGTTTGCAGACGACTGCAAACTGGGCGCCATAGTGGAAAGTGCATCGGACACGGATATCCTTCAGAAGGGACTCACGGAAACAGATAGCTGGTGCCAGAGCCATGGCCTGAAGTTAAACGCCAAAAAATGTATAGTCATAAAAACAAGTTAACCCCAAGCTACCATATAGGTGGCAATCCACTAAGCACAGAAGAGGTTATCAGGGACCTGGGGACCCAGGTTGACAGTGGCCTTTCTTTTGACACTCACGTTGCTAAAGTGGTTAGAAAGACCTTCTACATTGCCCACCTGATCATGAAGGGATTCACATCCAGATCTAGTGAGGTCATTGTTCCCCTGTACTCTTCACTTATCAGACCAATGATCGAGTACAATGCCCCATTCGGGATGTATCTTGCCCGACATCTGCAGCAATTGGAGAGACCCCAAAAGTTCCTCACCAAAGGGATAAAGGGACTCAAAAATCTGTCATATGCTGCCAGATTGAAGAAACTCCAGCTCTATTCAGTTGCATACCGTCTGCTCAGAGGTGACATGTGCCTGACATACAAGGCCATGTCCAACCTGGAATTAATGGACATGCTCCACCTCAAAAAATCCAAATCCACCAAAACCACTAGAGCAAGCGACTTAAACCTTAGCACGGATATAAATAGGACGTGCTGGAGGGATAGATTTATCACTCAGAGACTCCCTATGCTGTGGAATAGAGTCCCGGTCCATGTGAGGCAGAGCACCTCGCTGGCTCTGTTCAAGAGAAATCTTGACCTGTGGATGGGAGATCGTAGGTTTACCCCGGGAATCATCTCTGTGTCACTACTGGACAGAGGCACAACAAACTAATGGGCACAGTATTTTTTCATATAAGGGGTGGCGTAAGCCACAAAAATTTGGGCTAGGCTTATAAATGCCTTAGGGCAGATAGCCTAGTATAAACCAATGAACCTATAAACCTATATCCACATTCAAGATACAAATCTCATCCTAGATTCAAACAGGCTGGAAGTTAAGCTTCATCACCAGATGGGTACCAAATTGCCATTCATACATCAAGAAAACACACCCCAGTCTCCTGCCATTATAACAGTCAAATATCTCAAAGTTTGCTTGTATGGTTTGCAGGGCATTAATAGCCAGTATGAAAATAAGTTTTTTACCCAACTAGTCACATTCACTCATATTAATGCCTTAAGCTAATATTAGCATTTTTGTCCTAAAACATCATACTTAGTGTCATGTAACCAAAATGTTGGTCAAGGAAAAACATGTCTGGCGTGTGATAAAAACTAAAACATTTTTATTAGTTAAGATTTTGTTCTCATCCAAAAAACATCATCAGAACAACCATGTTCGAAAACAAGTAACTTTAAAAACGATTGATTGTTCTGATTAAGTTCTTTTAATGAGAATGAAAGTGCTTAACCATTAAATGTGTTTCTATTTTGATCAGTAACAAGATATGCTTTTTTGTCTGCCAAAGGTTTGGTTACATAGTTTTGGTGTTTGAAAGTTCACGGGATTTTGTGGTTATTTATTATTAAACTTAATGTTAGAACATATGTTTACAATATAGCAAAAATATGAACTCATTCACTTTTGTTTCTTCTAGTGTTATTGCTTTTAGATACCTTATTGTCCGTGATTCACACGTCTGACAATATTCAAAGTGCCATGTCTCTAAACAGCCTCTATTCGACAAAATTCTAATTATGCCCGTCTTCTGTCATTGCCCTGTAATAATCAAAAGATTTGTAAACATTTTTGTTATCACTACCAGTTTCAGTGCTGGGAAAACTCTCAGGGATATTAACTATGCTACATGACCATCCGTGTCTCATATAGTTTTCTCAGCACAGAAGGCACCCCAGCCAAGAATTGAACCAGAGAACCTCTTGCTGTGAGGTGATAATGCTACAACTGCACCACTGTGCTGTCCTCTTCCTTTTGCATGCCTCGCTTGCCCTTTCTAAGTCTTCTCCCCATGATATCCTTTCTGCAACTCTTCACACTCACCACTACTATTCTGGGCAAACCAACTATCACCTTTTTCTGTCCAAGTCAGCCAAAGCTGTCAGAGACAAAATAATACTCTTATCTCAAGTCAGTTATAAGCTACCCATAATAGTTGCAGCCTCAATGAAAAATGTCACCACCTTGCAAATCATCCCCAATAAAATCTGCCAGCACATTACTAAGTCCCCATTAAAGCACTCCACAGACAAACTCTCAAAAAAGCCAAATGGTACCCAATATATTTAACAGCTACCCTCCTACTAGGATCACTGATTCACAAAGCCTTTTCTTCCTGAGGCACATGTCACTCATACATTCTTCAACCCTTCCCATATATAATATCATGGGTATCTGTCAATATCAACCCACAGTAACTCCAAAAATAAAATCCATTGCACTGACCATGTATTCTGCATCCTAACACCTTAATTATGGGACTCCATTACTATTTCAATTAGAGATGTCCAAAATTACATGGACTTCAGACAGCAGCTCAAGGAACATCTCTTTACCCAAACAAAATGTAACTGCACTCATCACACAGGTCACATTACATGCATTCTGCCATTCTCACACACCCTTTAATCCTTATTTCATTCTTCCATATCTGATCTTGTCATGCCCTCACTTACTGTCTCTCATTCAACCTACATCCCTCTTCTCTTCACATCTCTCACACTTGCTCTCCTTTCTACTCCTCTTCCATCTGCATGCCTCTCTTGCCCTTTCTAAGATTTCTACCCATGGTATCCTTTCCTGCAACTGTTTACACTCACCACTTATAATATCTTTAAACCTTTCTATAGAATGATTATCCCTGTAGCATAAACCATTCATTATGGTTACATCTTATCCAAAAAAGCTCTACTACGCATGATTCCATTTTTTCATCCATGATTTGACATTGCAAACTGATTCTTGAGCTAAAGGTTGTAGCATAGTCTTGCATATCCTTGTATTTGTAAATCTGTTTTTTCATTTCTTATGTGATCCTATTCACCTGGGCTGTGCCTGTAAATGTTCAGTTGAGATCAGTGCACTACCCTGGTAAATAAATATAATAAATAAATAAATACAAATTACACACCTTTGCCACTCACTGCTGTAAAGGCAATACAGTATTATATTTCTTCTTCAAAAAACTTGCTGGAATCGTCTTCAGGGGATTTGAGCTGTCTTGCATAGTGATTCAGGAGCCAAAAGACAGCCTTCATTTGCTGTTTACTACTTTCATTGCCCCATAAATTGCTAACATTCTGAAGCCTCATTGAGATCTGTAGTAAAGTCATTTTGTATTCCAAGTAGCATCAACCAAACCAGAGGTAAGGAACAAAAGAAAAAAATGAAGCTGAAGATTAAAAAAGTTCTCCACATATTATAGAAATTATAGCATGCATGAGTATATATACACACACACACACACACACACACACACACACACACACACACACACACACACACACACACACACACACACACACTAAAAGCTAAAAACCTAAGAAGTCATGATCTGAACTACAGGTTCTTAAATTATTTCAAATACTGCACTCATCTCCAGTTGCCCAACAAATGCTATCACACAGCTAAGTCATAGCTATCAATTAGTTAGTGCCTCTTCTGTCGTGCTAAACTTGTCTCTTAACAGCTTGTGCCTTGGGCAGCCACCATCTTTGCTCCATCCTAGCTATGGTACTGGCCTCATCACTTGTTGATGGTTGCCATTATCACTAACAGAGGATGTAACATCTTCCAATTGCCCCTGCTACTCTTCCTGAGTCTCTCCACACACACACACACACACACACACACACACACACACACACACACACACACACACACACGCATGCACATGTACGAGTACACATGTGCATACAAGCACACACACACACACACACACACACACACACACGCATGCACATGTACGAGTACACATGCGCATACAAGCACGCACGCGCACACACACACACACACACACACACACACACACACACACACACACACACACACACACAGACAGACACACCTTCATTTTTGCCCAGATCTGAGGACATAATTTCCAGAAAGATTGCTTTACCTGCCAATTGTGAAAATGAAATTAAGGCTAAATACCAAAAAAAAAACATAAATCTTTAAAACTTTTTGTAGCAGGTAAAGAGAGCAGCCAGACTTCCCCATCAACAATCTGAACTTTTTCGAGTTGTTATCTAATAATTACTTTTTAGATTGCATAATGCTGTATTATATTGCATAACCAGCCTAATAAATGATCTGCACAGGATTGGACTGATCATACATTACCTATAGGTTAACCCTTTGACAGTGACGTACACTACAGGGTAAGCCTTTCTGAATAGGTGTTAACACACAGATTAGAGTAGTTTATTATCTAGAAAAATTTATTTTATTTTACATTTGTTAACTGGGAAAGTCCAACTTGGAACAAGCCAATTTTCAGCAGAGGCCTGGGGAGAAGCGCTCCAGAAGCATGTCTTTGTAACATGGGAGGAAACCGGAGCACCCAGAGGAAACCCACACAAATGCAGGGAGGACATGCAGATGCCACATAGAAGGCACCCCAGCTGAGAATCAAACTGGAGAAACTCTTGCTGGGAGGCAACAATGCTACTGCTACACTACTGTGCCATCCAGATTACCAGAACTTTTATTTCATTGTTTATCTTAAATGTCTCTCTCTCTCTCTCTCTCTCTAATGATTTGGTTATCAAAGCATGTAGCTTTTTCCCAAAAATCGACAAAACTGCATTTAGTATTGTTAAAGGTGAGACTACTGTTACTTTACCATAATTTAATTAATGATTTTGTATAAATGGTAGAAGTTGCTTTGCATCCTTAATGATATTAACAATATCACTTAGTTTGCCTTCATCAGCATATTTTGTTAAAGTGGTATGTCACCCCTTCCTTAGCAAATGCAAATAACCAACCCTTAGTAATGGGAGTAGTCTCTTCACCATATACCATACACAATTTTACAGTGTTTGTGGCATTTAGAGCCAAAGATTTATACATTGTTACTAGGCTAAAGACCGGGGAGGGGCCTTCTAAGCCTAGCCAAGTTTTACCAAAAGAATAATGATGTCCTGTATCCAGATATGACATTGAGGGACAGACATTTATAAGCTACCTCTGTACATAAGGTACATGGGTGCCAGACCCAGTGTAAATGTCCTATTCCACATCCACTGGTCTAGGTTGCACTTAAACTGGGTAATAGACAAACTCAGCTTCACATTGATGGAAAGCCAGTTCCATAAGAGGGCAATCTCTGGGACACATATCTGTATCTCCAGCATGTTCTGTTTAAGTCCCTAGACCTTGTATTTCTGGTACTCTTTGACTTAAAAATATGTAGAAGATTCATAAGTGTTGGGTTTGCAAATGCCTTATAAGCCAGGTGTAGATCACCCCTCAACAAACTATAAGAGACTGAGTAGAGGGAAAGGGCTTTAAGGCTCTCTGCATAGTGTGTGTTTAGTGTGTTACCTTCACAATCAATTTAATTCATAACTATCACACCCTGATTTTTTTTTTTAAACTGAAAATGCCTCACATGACATTATGAAAGAGTATATCCACAATCCCACTCTACCTACATTAGTGAATAAGGTACCATTTTTTCATGATAGATGCTGCACTAAGTAACTCTTATATCCTAGTAAAACAAACTGTCAACTATTTTGCACTGGTGGAATACCCATCCTTGAACATGTAGCACATCTGATGCTCTGTTAGTAAAACCATAATGTAAATGAATAAATATCCCTCTAAGGAAGTATGGAGAGTTTGATTACCCATAATGTTTTACGGGTTCCTGTCAAAAAACCAAAAACACATTCTGTTGAATGCGTCTTGGTTGAACTGTAAATGCTGAAAACGCAAAATGACAAATTGGCTTTTGAGCAAATTCTTTCCCTGGGAAAGAGGTCACTTGGCCGCTTCCATCACTTTGCCATTTTTGGCACTGTAGTGCGATCTCGGAGTTGGTATATTTAAGTAGGAGGGTGTGGGGGGTGAAGCCCCCCACTTAAAATAGTGTTTAGTGTGTTTTTTTTTGTTTGTTTTTTTTTGGGGGGGGGCAGGGATTTTTTTCCCTGGGGGAAAAAAATTGCTGTTCTGGTAGTTCGCTCATTTACATTTTCACTGTTTTGGGTTTTTTATAACAGCGTTCAATCTTTTGGTCGTTCACTGTTATAACATATTGTAACATCGCTGTTTTGCATGTACGTGTAAATTATCACTAATATGTGGATGTGGTTATAAGGAAAACTGATACATCAAAATAAAAAAATCATAATCTTGTTTTGCTTTCAAACTACTTTCTGCTTTAACATCAGGAGTATATCCAGAAATAAAATTAACTATAAAACACAGATGTAAGAGAAGTATAATAATATACTTTAACAGCAATTCTTTTTTAGTAATTTTGACTTAAAAAGAAGTTAGACAAAACAGGAGCAATCCCAACACATCTCTTTGAGGGACTTCACTGGCACACCTCATTGAATTGAAATAGATAGGGTTTTGTTTCAAGAATTTGTAGAAAATCAATGTTCACTAATTCTTACGTTTTAATAGTTCCCATTAAATGAGTTATAAAAAAAAAATCTAATTAAAGGGCAATATACCAGAGTGGCCTGGATGACTTCTAACAAGGTAAATTTGTAAGTTGAGATTAGGATAGCAGAACATATGTTTCTTGAGAGGTTATTATCTAGATCTTATGAGAATTATTAGTGGTTCATACTGTAAGAACTGGGAAAGAAATAACCCCCCTACTTGTGGTAGGTTTGGAGGCTAACAGTGATAACCCCAGTAGTGGTAGTGACTCCACCTCAACATGTGTCACACTATGATCGACCTCTTGTTTTTGAATATAATGACTGGGCAAACAGAATTAAACTTATTATTAAAAATAATTGGAACATTTTGAATACCTATCCAATAATATTAGAAATTCCAGGGACTAATTCAAATTTTGTATTTAAGACAGCATTTAATTTCAAACAGCTTTTGAAAGTGGCAATAATAGTATAAAAAATAAAGGAACAGTTACACAATCAGGAACCGTTAGATGCGGAGCCTGTAAACAATATCGTTACATTTTGACTAAGGAGAGTTTTGTTCTTGACAATAGTCTTCAGAGTAGGGCCAAGGTAATTAAGGGTAATTATATAGTTACAAATGTTTAGGTTTTTCCACTTTTTACTGGGGGAAAACTGAATGAGCATTGCAGAAAAGTATGTATGAATATCTTTATTATATCGAGACTAGTAACAACAATAATGCCCTGTACAAGCATTCTATTGTCTGTAAGGGATCAAATGATTTCAAAACTGGCATATTAGAAAAAGTAGAGGCTAATCAGAAGGGTGGTGAATGGGAATCCAGGCCTGAATTCAAACAAAAACACTTCAAAATATGAAAAATAATAAATATGACAAACTCCATTGCCCAGAAATACTGCGAAAGTTCAAATAACTGTTGTGGCAACTTAGATTAGATGCAACAAATCCACCCATATTAAATTATACGGTTTCAATACTCTCTGTTTTAAAATTAAGGGCAGCTAAACTTTACATTCAATATTTTTTATACTGTGATTTATTTTGGATAGATTTCACTAATTCATGAAATGATTGATTTAATTATGACTTTTCATTAACTGATGGGTCCATTGTATTCTCTTCATACTTACATGTACTCACAGAGGTATCTACATATTTTAATTAAGATTTTTAAAAATATGTTGTTTAACAGATGCTTAAAGAATATTAATGTTTATTTTGATGTATTTGTAGGTTTTTAGTTATGTTAAATGATTATATATGTTAACTTAAGACACTGGTTCTTTAAGAATATGCTATTTAAGGATGTGTTTGTTTTTCTGAAGAAATTCTGGGTTACAGAACAAAGCACTAAATCATTTTATTAAGCATGTAATGTGTCCATTGCTCCACACATCTCAAAAGTGTTCCTGTTTTTTGTTTTTTTTTTGGTTGTTTTTTTAACTGAAAATGCCTCACATGACATTATGAAAGAGTGTACCCACAATCCCTCACTACCTACATTAGTGAATAAGGTACCATTTTTTCATAATAGATGCTGCATTAATAGGTAGGTTCATAGGTAGGTACTAGGCTATTGGCCCTAGGGCCCATAAAAGCCTAGCCAAAAAATGCACCCTGGCTTTCGCCACCCAAGAAAATTATTTTCCTGTGCCCCTGTCGAGCAGAGCCACAGAAGTGATCCCAGGGGTGAATTTCCCATTTCCCATCCAATCATCAAGATTTTTCTTGAAGTGTGCTAATGAGGAGCTCTGTTTGACATAGATAGGTAGTCTGTTCCAGAGTATGGAAAGTCTCTGGGACAGAAATCTATCCCTCCAGAATGTTCTGTTTATTGTGGTGACAAGGTTAAGGTCCCTACAGCATACAGCTCGGAGGGACTGGGATTTCTTTAAGTGGAGCATGTCCAGCAGCTCTGGGTTTGACATAGCTTTGTATGTTAGGCAGAGATCATCCCTGAGTAGGTGATATGCGATGGAATAAAGCTGTAGTTTTTTGAGACAGTCTGCATAGGGCATCTATTTGAGGCCAGTAATCCTCTTTGTGAGGTATTTCTGTGGTCTTTCCAGTTGTTCTAAATGTCTTGTGAGGTACATACCAAAAGGGGTGTTGTACTCTATAATGGGTCTAATGAGTGATGAGTAGAGGGGAACAATGACCTCTTTTTTTCTGGATGAGAATCCTTTTGTGATGAGATGAGCCATGTAGAAGGCTTTCCTGACCACTGTGGTGATGTGATTATCAAAGGAGAGACTACTGCCCACCTGTGTCCCAAGGTCTCTTATCACACTTTTGGTGTTAAGCATATTACCGCCTATGTTGTAGTTCATGGGTACAGAGTTTTTACCAAAGGGGATGACAATACACTTTTTGGCAATGAGCTTCAGGCCATGGCTTTGACACCAGGTATCTGTCTCAGTGAGGCCCTTTTGTAGTTTGTCCACATCGTTAGGAGTTTCGATTATGGCTTCTAGTTTGCAGTCATCTGCAAACTTTGTTAGCCAAAGACCTTCTGTGTTGGCCTGCACTTCAGAGAAGTAGATACCAAACAGGGGAGGACCCAGGACTGAACCCTGTGGTACTCCACCGGTTTCCCATGTTGGTAATGACCAGGTCTAGGATATTGCTGCCCCTGGTTGGGGTGTGAATAAGTTGATCCAAGCTGTTTATGAATTCTAGAAAACGTTGAGCAAAAGAGTTGGTACATGAGTAGTTTTCCCAGTTAATGGTGGGGTAGTTGGAATCGCCCATTATTAGGGTGTTGGGTTGTACCCTAATACTTTCCAGTGCATCAAGAAATGAGGAATGTGAATCCTGGGGCATGGTGGGGGGTCTGTAGCAAGCTAAAATTTGGATTGCGGTCTTGCCCAGAGTTAGTTGCACTTGGATAATCTCGGATGCATTATGCTGTGCAACTAGCCTGGAGGTGTGGATATCTTTAATGAATATGGACACGCCTCCACCTTTAGTGCTTCTTTCTGGGTTAGGAGGCCAAAAAGTGTGGTATGAATTGAAGCCTGGTAATGCAGGGGTACTCTCTGGAGCTTTGAACCAGGTCTCTGTCACTGCACAGATGTCAATGTTTTCCATTTTAAGGAGTGCCTCGAGTGAGTGAATTTTGAGGTTTAGACTTCTAGCATTGAGTAGCATTACCCTCAGATTTTGCTTGCTTGTACCTGTTACGGTGGTGAATTTGTCATTTGAACCTTGCCTAAAAAAGGCACTATAGGGGTGGCAAGAGCCTTAGCCAGTATCTGGAATCCTAAGGGCGACAGGTACAGGCCATCTATGGCAAAGCATCGTGGACTGTCGATCATGTCGTCCCAGGCAGACAAATACTGGAGCCCCTTAGAATGACACCAGAAGCTTAGCCAATTGTTGAAGTCAATCATTTTGTCCTTGCACTGTGGTATCATTCTGGGTGATGGCAGGATGCTACTCAGGGTTAGGGTCATACCTGCCTGGGATACAAGATCAGAGAGCTCCTCCATGTCTCTTTTCATGTAGTCCAGGGAGGTACGTCTCAGGTCATTCACACCAACATGGACAACGACAGTGTCATATTTGTACTTATTGTGGAGTGACCTGAGTGCATGCGTTATGTGGCAGATCCTGGCACC
The DNA here is from genome assembly GCF_019279795.1 of Protopterus annectens. NCBI lineage: Eukaryota > Metazoa > Chordata > Ceratodontiformes > Protopteridae > Protopterus > Protopterus annectens. The sequence continues at coordinate 904,702,680 of NC_056746.1, forward strand.
TGACAGGCAGCTGACAGTAACTTTCTCCTTGTTTAGTCTAGTGAGTGGAACATCAGTGTGCCTGACTATAGAGTCATCTATGACTAGAATGTTGGGTACGTTGTTATGCCTTATGGGCTGTGGTTGAGTGGCACACTGAGTTTGTAGGCTATGTGTCATTTGGTTTGTGTTGGGGGGTGGAGTTTGCTTGTGTTTATGTTTTGGGTGTCCCTGATGCTTGGACAGGTTTTTATTGAGAGCCTCCGTGAATGTAGGTGTGTGTTTTGTATTTCTATGTGTGTGTTTTGGTGGTGTAGGTTTTGAGGGACTATGTGATGAGTGTGGTGTGGTGCAAGTGTTTACCTTCTCCTCTTGACTGTCTAGTCCAGTCTTGGGTGAAGAGAGCTTTGCTTCCAGTTTGGCTATATAAGTGCATCTCTCACAGGTTGTAGTGTTGGGTGGTAGGAGGAGAGGGTTGTCTGTGTACATGAGGCAATTGCTGCATTGCCCCAAGATGCCCAGATTCATCAGGTAGACAGGAGAAATCACTGGGAGCTGACCCTTAGACATGCCTGGATAAGTGCTTATGTATTAAGTACTAAAAACTGCTTTCCACTAGACAAGAGAGGAAAGTTGAGTGCTGTAGTAATTTGCAGCTTATGTAGTGCTTACAATGAGTTCTGAACAAGTGCTGAGTTCAAAGAAACAGATTTGTGTGCTGAAACTAGAAAACTGGCTAGTTATAAGAAAACAAAACTAAGCTAGAAGGCTTCCCTCCAACACAGAAGGGCTTGGGGGCTCAGAAGCCTACAAACAGTCTATACCACTTAACAGGCATGGCAGGAAACAAGCTTAATTTTTTTTTCTGTTTCCCAGATGCTCTCTTTGTGCACAGTAGGAGTGCCTGAAATCAGAATATGATCTCACTGCACTCAGTTGAGTGAGCAAATGAGATGGGCCCAGAAAGATTATCCAAACACAAATTTACAACAGGGGTGGGCAGTTTCAAGGCCACTGAGATTAACATCGAAACAAAAACAGGGAGGGTGGGTAGGTGGGACTAACTGAAGAGACAAGTCAAAACTTCCAGTTCAGTTAATATTCCTGCAACACAGTTAAATCAATTTAAATACTGTATTATTTGAAAATAAATGTGCAGGTAAAGGTACTTAAATTCTCTTATACGTCCAGTTGAATACAGCTAGATCTTAGCCGGCCAAAGCTGAGGTTTTTAAGCAGAAAATATTTCAAACTGTACCACTTAAATAGGCAAGGACAGGAAATCAAAGAATGTGGCTACCCCCACACCTGCAATTACTAACAAATAATAAAATTCAAGCAAGCACTGACTGAAGAGCAGAGTCAAAACTTCCAGTTCAGTTAATATTCCTGCAACACAGTTAAATCAATTTAAATACTGTATTATTTGAAAAAAAGTGCAGATAAAGGTACTTAAATTCTCTTATACGTCCAGTTGAATACAGCTAGATCTTAGCTGGCCAAAGCTGAGGTTTTTAAGCAGAAAATATTTCAATCTGTACCACTTAAATAGGCAAGGACAGGAAATCAAATAATGTGGCTACCCCCACACCTGCAATTACTAACAAACAATAAAATTCAAGCAAGCACTGAATGAAGAGCAGAGTCAATACATCCAGTTCAGCTAATATTCCTGCAACACAGTTAAATCAATTTAAATACTGTATTATTTGAAAAAAGTGCAGATAAAGGTACTTAAATTCTCTTATACGTCCAGTTGAATACAGCTAGATCTTAGCTGGTCAAAGCTGAGGTTTTTAAGGTTCATAGGTTCATAGGTTCATAGGTTGGTACTAGGCTATCAGCCCTAGGGCCTATACAAGCCTAGCCATAACAATTCCCTGGCTATTTCTTCCCACATTATTTACTTTCCTGGACCCCTGTCTAGCAGGGCGACTGACGTGATCCCTGGGGTGAATTTCCTTTCTCCCATCCAATCGTCAAGGTTCCTCTTGAAGAGGTCCAAAGAGGCACTCTGCTTGACATGTATGGGCAATCTATTCCAGAGTCTGGGGAGTCTCTGGGTCAGGAACCTATCCCTCCAACATGTTATGTTTATTGTGATGACAAGGTTTAGATCCCTGGAGCGTGTAGCTCTGAGGGATTGGGATTTCTTTAAGTGTAGCATGTCCAACAGCTCTGGGTTTGACATGGCCTTGTATGTTAAGCAGAGATCGCCTCTGAGTAGACGATATGCGACAGAGTATAGCTGGAGTTTTTTAAGGCGGTCAGCGTAGGGCATCTGCTTTAGGCCTGTGATTCTTTTAGTGAGGTATTTCTGAGGCCTTTCCAGTTGTTGCAGATGTCTTGAGAGGTACATACCAAATGGGGCGTTGTATTCTATAATGGGTCTAATGAGGGATGAGTACAGTGGGACAATGACCTCCTTTTTCTGGATGAAAAGCCCTTCGTGATGAGGTGTGCTACATAGAAGGATTTCCTGACTGTTGTGGCGATGTGGTTATCGAAGGTGAGACCACTGTCCACATGTGTTGGTTCTTTTTTGTTTTGGGGGCCCCGGCTTAAGGTTTTTATTGAACCTGTTTTGGGGGGGTTTTTTTTTTTGTTGGTTTTGGGGTTTTGGTTTTGGGACAGGATGGGGTTTGTTGGGGGTTTTATTTCCCTTATTTGTCCCTTTGGGTAAAAAGGGGGTTTTCTTTTTAAATTTGAATTGAAGCCTGGTAATGTAGGGGTACTCTCTGGAGCTTTGAACCAGGTCTCTGTCACTGCACAGATGTTAATGTTCTCCATTTTAAGGAGTGCCTCGAGTGAGTGAATTTTGAGGTTTAGACTTCTAGCATTGAGTAGCATTACCCTCAGATTTTGCTTGCTTGTACCTGTTACGGTGGTGAATTTGTCATTTGAACCTTGCCTAAAAAAGGCACTATAGGGGTGGCAAGAGCCTTAGCCAGTATCTGGAATCCTAAGGGTGACAGGTACAGGCCATCTATGGCAAAGCATCGTGGACTGTCGATCATGTCGTCCCAGGCAGACAAATACTGGATTCCCTTAGAATGACACCAGAAGCTTAGCCAATTGTTGAAGTCAATAATTTTGTCCTTGTACTGTGGTATCATTCTGGGTGATGGCAGGATGCTACTCAGGGTTAGGGTCATACCTGCCTGGGATACAAGATCAGAGAGCTCCTCCATGTCTCTTTTCATGTAGTCCAGGGAGGTACGTCTCAGGTCATTCACACCAACATGGACAATGACAGTGTCATATTTGTACTTATTGTGGAGTGACCTGAGTGCATGCGTTATGTGGCAGATCCTGGCACCTGACAGGCAGCTGACAGTAACTTTCTCCTTGTTTAGTCTAGTGAGTGGAACATCAGTGTGCCTGATTATAGAGTCATCTATGACTAGAATGTTGGGTACGTTGTTATGCCTTATGGGCTGTGGTTGAGTGGCACACTGAGTTTGTGGGCTATGTGTCATTCGGGTTGTGTTGGGTGGTGGAGTTTGCTTGTGTTTATGTTTTGGGTGTCCCTGATGCTTGGACAGGTTTTTATTGAGAGCCTCCGTGAATGTAGGTGTGTGTTTTGTGTTTCTATGTGTGTGTTTTGGTGGTGTAGGTTTTGAGGTACTATGTGATGAGTGTGGTGTGGTGCAAGTGTTTACCTTCTCCTCTTGACTGTCTAGTCCAGTCTTGGGTGAAGAGAGCTTTGCTTCCAGTTTGGCTATATAAGTGCATCTCTCACAGGTTGTAGTGTTGGGTGGTAGGAGGAGAGGGTTGTCTGTGTACATGAGGCAATTGCTGCATTGCCCCAAGATGCCCAGATTCATCAGGTAGACAGGAGAAATCACTGGGAGCTGACCCTTAGACATGCCTGGATAAGTGCTTATTTATTAAGTACTAAAAACTGCTTTCCACTAGACAAGTGAGGAAAGTTGAGTGCTGTAGTAATTTGCAGCTTATGTAGTGCTTACAATGAGTTCTGAACAAGTGCTGAGTTCAAAAAAACAGATTTGCATGCTGAAACTAGAAAACTGGCTAGTTATAAGAAAAAAAAAACTAAGCTAGAAGGCTTCTCTCCAACACAGAAGGGCTTGGGGGCTCAGAAGCCTACAAACAGTCTATACCACTTAACAGGAAAGGCAGGAAACAAGCTTAATTTTTTTTTCTGTTTCCCAGATGCTCTCTTTGTACACAGTAGGAGTGCCTGAAATCAGAATATGATCTCACTGCACTCAGTTGAGTGAGCAAATGAGATGGGCCCAGAAGGATTATCCAAACACAAATTTACAAGAGGGGCGGGCAGTTTCAAGGCCACTGAGATTAACACCAAAACAAAAACAGGGAGGGTGGGTAGGTGGGACTAACTGAAGAGACAAGTCAAAACTTCCAGTTCAGTTAATATTCCTGCAACACAGTTAAATCAATTTAAATACTGTATTATTTGAAAATAAATGTGCAGGTAAAGGTACTTAAATTCTCTTATACGTCCAGTTGAATACAGCTAGATCTTAGCCGGCCAAAGCTGAGGTTTTAAGCAGAAAATATTTCAAACTGTACCACTTAAATAGGCAAGGACAGGAAATCAAAGAATGTGGCTACCCCCACACCTGCAATTACTAACAAATAATAAAATTCAAGCAAGCACTGACTGAAGAGCAGAGTCAAAACTTCCAGTTCAGTTAATATTCCTGCAACACAGTTAAATCAATTTAAATACTGTATTATTTGAAAAAAAGTGCAGATAAAGGTACTTAAATTCTCTTATATGTCCAGTTGAATACAGCTAGATTTTAGCTGGCCAAAGCTGAGGTTTTTAAGCAGAAAATATTTCAAACTGTACCACTTAAATAGGCAAGGACAGGAAATCAAAGAATGTGGCTACCCCACACCTGCAATTACTAACAAATAATAAAATTTAAGCAAGCACTGACTGAAGAGCAGAGTCAAAACTTCCAGTTCAGTTAATATTCCTGCAACACAGTTAAATCAATTTAAATACTGTATTATTTGAAAAAAAGTGCAGATAAAGGTACTTAAATTCTCTTATACGTCCAGTTGAATACAGCTAGATCTTAGCCGGCCAAAGCTGAGTTTTTAAGCAGAAAATATTTCAAACTGTACCACTTAAATAGGCAAGGACAGGAAATCAAAGAATGTGGCTACCCCACACCTGCAATTACTAACAAATAATAAAATTAAAGCAAGCACTGACTGAAGAGCAGAGTCAAAACTTCCAGTTCAGTTAATATTCCTGCAACACAGTTAAATCAATTTAAATGCTGTATTATTTGAAAAAAGTGCAGATAAAGGTACTTAAATTCTCTTATATGTCCAGTTGAATACAGCTAGATCTTAGCCGGCCAAAGCTGAGGTTTTTAAGCAGAAAATATTTCAAACTGTACCACTTAAATAGGCAAGGACAGGAAATCAAAGAATGTGGCTACCCCCACACCTGTAATTACTAACAAATAATAAAATTCAAGCAAGCACTGACTGAAGAGCAGAGTCAAAACTTCCAGTTCAGTTAATATTCCTGCACCACTGTTAAATCAATGTAAATACTGTATTATTTGAAAAAAGTGCAGATAAAGGTACTCATATTCTCTTATACGTCCAGTTAAATACAGCTAGATCTTAGCCGGCCAAAGCTGAGGTTTGTAAGCAGAAAATATTTCAAACTGTACCACTTAAATAGGCAAGGACAGGAAATCAAAGAATGTGGCTACCCCCACACCTGCAATTACTAACAAATAATAAAATTCAAGCAAGCACTGACTGAAGAGCAGAGTCAAAACTTCCAGTTCAGTTAATATTCCTGCAACACAGTTAAATCAATTTAAATACTGTATTATTTGAAAAAAGTACAGATAAAGGTACTTAAATTCTCTTATACATCCAGTTGAATACAGCTAGATCTTAGCCAGCCAAAGCTGAGGTTTTTAAGCAGAAAATATTTCAAACTGTACCACTTAAATAGGCAAGGACAGGAAATCAAAGAATGTGGCTACCCCCACACCTGCAATTACTAACAAATAATAAAATTCAAGCAAGCACTGACTGAAGAGCAGAGTCAAAACTTCCAGTTCAGTTAATATTCCTGCAACACAGTTAAATCAATTTAAATACTGTAGTATTTGAAAAAAAGTGCAGATAAAGGTACTTAAATTCTCATATATGTCCAGTTGAATACAGCTAGATCTTAGCCGGCCAAAGCTGAGGTTTTTAAGCAGAAAATATTTCAAACTGTACCACTTAAATAAGCAAGGACAAGAAATGAAAGAATGTGGCTACACCCACACCTGCAATTACTAACAAATAATAAAATTCAAGCAAGCACTGACTGAAGAGCAGAGTCAAAACTTCCACTTCAGTTAATATTCCTGCAACACAGTTAAATCAATTTAAATACTGTATTATTTGAAAAAAGTGCAGATAAAGGTACTTAAATTCTCTTATACGTCCAGTTGAATACAGCTAGATCTTAGCCGGCCAAAGCTGAGGTTTTTAAGAAGAAAATATTTCAAACTGTACCACTTAAATAGGCAAGGACAGGAAATCAAAGAATGTGGCTACCCCCACATCTGCAATTACTAACAAATAATAAAATTCAAGCAAGCACTGACTGAAGAGCAGAGTCAAAACTTCCAGTTCAGTTAATATTCCTGCAACACAGTTAAATCAGTTTAAATACTGTATTATTTGAAAAAAAGTGCAGATAAAGGTACTTAAATTCTCTTATACGTCCAGTTAAGTGACTCATATCCTAGTAAAACAAACTGTCAACAGTTTGTCTTTGTTTTCTGTTTGGTTCCTGAGATAGGTAGAAAATATTCTTGTCTTTTGTGGCCCTGTCAGTTATTTACTGAACTATATAACTGCTGACTGAGTTTATCCGTAGTATTTTGTGGGAGTTCATGTAAATTGCCTTTTCAGAGTATGTGGCTCACCTGGTCAGTCCCTTGTCCAGTTTTCGTGTTGCCTCTTCAAAAAAAATACCACTAGAATAAGCAGATTAAATGTTTAATTACTGAGTTATGTATTTTAAGCGGCAATGTCTGCTAAGGCAAAGAAACTTAAAATGGAGCATGAGAAAGCTAATATGTCACAAAAATCTTTGAAACAAAGGATATGGTTAACAATTATTTAAATGTTTCACTATCTCTTTCTATATTTATTTGAAAATATTTCTAAACCTAATCATTCTATGACCATTACAGGGAAATCCACTTTTTAACCCTTCTACTTTGATATTGATTATATTTGTTAGCATTTTTATGATGAAAACTGTTGTTTTTTCTACAGTCTTAATGAGCTGATTCTAGAAAAACAAGACCATGCCTTTTACTTTCTGACTCTGATGAAACGCAAAATGAGACAAATGATGAATATATACATCTCAAAAGTAATATGGAACATGAATATGAAAGGTACGCACAGGATATTAATTTTCAGATGGTTTCAAAACTGTCACGACAGTTTGAATGGTTTGTACGTACTTTATCTGAAAAGAGAGAGAGAGAGAGAGAGACAAGGCTGTCATGTATTTGTAAATATTTATTTATGATTTTGTAGATAGGTTGTCTGGTCTGCAGCACCCCCTTTATAGCTACACCCAAGCTGCAAAGAGAGCATTGTAATAGTCATAAAAAAAATTAAAATGGGTGTGCAATGTAGACGTGCAGGCAGCATAAAATACCATACAGAAATACATTAGTAATTTTCTTATTATTCCTTTCTGTCCCCAGTGCCTGCAAATCATGAAGGTCCCACATTGTCCATCAATGTGTTCCTCATTACTGGGCCAATAATTTGTTGTATTATAACCATCATGGAGAGAGCCATGACATCTGTTTCCATTTTCTGATCCTACCCCTCTCTTTGTGGGAGTCAACATGCATATATGTAGATGCAAAGCCTTGCATCACTTTTCCCTTGCATTGTATGCCTTCCTTCACATACCCCTATAATGTCTATCTCACACACACACACACACACACACACACACACACACACACACACACACACACACACACACACACACACACACACACACACACACACACACACACATTTCTGGCCATATGCAACATGTTGTGCATGTCTCTCTCTAGCAGGTGTTGTCACAGCAGCACGTAGAACTGCCTACCTTCCTCCCACATTAATGAGCTGGCATCAGCTAATCATTCCCACCTTCCAATGTCAGCTTCTCCAGTGCCCAGGTCCTGATCAACCCTGGGCTGTCTCACTGACAGTCATAATCATGGATTTACCTCTTTGCACAAGGAAGCTGTTTATGAAACTGAGAAAATATGTTCCAACATGTCATAAATGTATTCCTGAGATGTGTAAATACATATACTACATATTATGTATTCATATAATTCTAGATACAAAATTCACCATATTCACAAGGAGGACCTTGATCCACCTCTACCAAATGAGACACAGAAATTAATACTATATATATGTAAGCTCTGTGACAGCAGGGAATGGAATTGTATTTTTTTTCCTTTTTTTTGGCTGACTGCAACTGACTATCATCTCATCCTCAGTTGGATCTACCTTAGATTTAGATTCCACTGAACTAATTTGAAACCCATGTCCATGGCCTATGTGGAGGCTGAGGAACCTAAAGCAGCAGCAGCAGCATTATACTGTTAGTGGAGAGTGTTTTTTTTCAATATGCCCTGCATTCCCTGTCCCTTGTACATACCCATGACAGTTCTGGGAAGTACATGCAATGAGGCATGCTGGGATATGTATCATAGCACCTCCATGGTTTCTCATCTACTGCCTAAACAACATCCCCCTGCTCATCCTCAGCCACCTCTGGAGATCTACCATCCATAGTATGTGCCTAGGTTCATGCCATCCTCCCAAGATTGCAGGCCCATCCTCGTGTACCAGCACCACAGATGCTCAAGCCACTAATCAAACCTGGATGACCTCAGCTATAGACAGGGCTTTATCCATTTATTTCAAAAAGCAGCCAGCACCATAATGTGTTAAGCACTCCAATAGTTTAATATTCAGTATATAGCCCCACCAACATCATACCGGTTTCGGCATTCTTGCCTTCTTCAGTGATAAAAACTCAACATAACACATACTATCAACATATATATATATATATATATATATATATATATATATATATATATATATATATACTACTCAAAATGAATAGATTATATCTCACATCCTGTTACATCATTTCCTTTTTACATGTCAAAATTGTTATAACATATTTATATTTAATCATAAATTCCAAGACAAATATATCAGTATAACATTATTAGAGATGGTCATTCAGACCAGGAGAAAAAAGGCCACCCAGCTTAATAATCCAACCCCTTTGTTTTGTATTCAAAATAGAATGCCAGCCAAGTTTATGGCTTCTGTCCCCCTGGATTTTGTCTTTGATCATAAAGTGGAACTGGGCAGTGTTATGGGAAGTACAATGCCTATATAAAGCATTGGTTAGTCACTTGTTACATATATCAGAAAGATGTTCAGACATGCGGAAACGGGCGAGAAGTTTGACCTACGTACCCCATTCTTGGGGTATGGATGACTGAATGATTATTGCTGGACTTATCCTTTGGGGTGGACTCCTATTTGGTTCACTAGTGAGCCTTGTCTTGTATAGAAATTAATAATCCTGTGGGCATTTATACCTTTTCAATCGAATAGGCTCAGGTTCTTATGATACCAGATAGACTCAATGTGGCACAAACGCTACAAATTTGATAAACTTATGTGTAAGACTTTGTGTAAGCATTTTTTCCATAAATAGCATGGGGGGAAATATCATATGGACTGTGGTGACTATATAGTTAACTAGTGGGGCTTGTCCCATCATTTAAGTAACAACCCTAGGGGTATTTTTATTTTTATTTTAATTTTCATTTTTATTTTTATTTGTATTTTTTATGTTAATGGATTGGGCAATTTTTTGAATAATTCCTTAATAGTTTGTATGATGCCATTAGGTCCTATGTGGTGTATAGACCTCAATTGGACCATTTCATGCATATTATTGTGGTGTTATTTCTCAATATATCATAAATGTGTGAAGTAATATAATGATTGTGAACGTGGAGCTTTTCTCCCCTGGCCTCCGCTGAAAATGGACATGTATCCAGTCGGATTATCCCGGTCAACAAATGTAAAATAAAATAAATAAAATAAATAAAATTATTGCCACGGATCTTGACATCATCTTACAAGGTCTATGTGCCGATAAAAATGACATCAGCTGATGGGGTTGAGAATAAGGAAAGTATGGATCCGGTTGACGGCTGCAATCACTTGTTTAATAAATTGAATAAAAGTATGAGAACACTATGTATGGCATCTCAAACTATATAAGGGTTATCACAATAAAAATATTACCCCTAGAGGGTTGAGAATTAAAATACAGCCACTGGTGGGTAAAGTGGATGATACATTACTGAAGAAATGGGGTACAGCATAACAAAACTCCTCTATGACATTTGTAAACATACTTTTCACTTATTAAGAACAAATAATTGAGGATAATATTGGGGAAGTCAAAACAGTGTGTGAAGAATTAAAATTGTATGAGGGACAGCCTCACTATGTCACCTGTCTTAATAAGCTCACGAAGGATTTACTGGGTTTTGAGAAACAAATTAAGGATAAAAAAAATACGTACATTTAATAGAGAACTGAGGGATTATCAAAGGGGGAAACCATTTGATTATCAAAGGAATGTTAAATTTGTAGACCCGGATAAACCAGCTATTACACCAAAAAGCAAAAGACCTAGATCAAGCCTTAAAATGACAAGTACTAGCTATAGCAGCACATCAGGGGAGGACTCATCAGCCACAGATATAGAGGACCCTAATACACAGGAATCCACCATCCCCAAGAAACAATGTAGCCTTGACCACCCTTTAGACGTAGTAGACATAGGGGTGGGAGAAAGCACAAGAATAAACATGGTGGAAGGTTTACTACAAATTCTGTTAACACGATAGAGCAATATTACAATGTTCACAACATTTCATCTGTTGAACTTACTGATGGGCAGAAACAATTGTTAAATAAAGGTCTCAACTATGTCCCTGGTTTCTTTGTTCAGGAAGATGCTTTGGTAGATGATGGCTTTTTATTGAAGACTTAATCTCAGATTGTTTTTTGGTCCTAAGGATATTTCTCAAAGATCTACTGACTTCAATATTTTGAAGTTGGGTTTCACACCCCTGATGAATAAACATGTGTCCATATTTCAACAAGCAGTTCTTAAAGACTTACACTTTAAACTGTGTAATTCTAGGATACTCAACCATAATTTGACTGCTTGTGAACAAGAAGCCCTTATTAATTTGAAAAAACAATAGAAATATAGTCATCCTGCCTGCTGACAAGGGTGGGGCTGTGTTAATTATGGACAGGGATTATTATGTGGCTGAGGGAAATAGACAATTGGCTATCCCACAGCATTATATGCATAGGCCCATGGACCCCACTATGAATTTTAAGAAAGGTACTGATTCATTTCTTAGACAGGCGGTGGAGGAGGGAATCATTAAAGATTCAACCATGCAACATCTGATGGTGAATGATCCCAAGAACCAACTACTATATTTGTTACCCAAAATTCATAATAGCCTGGATAATCCTCCAGGTAGGCTGATTGTTTCAGGCATTGGTTCCTTAACAGAACCATTGTCTGTTTTTCTGACTCAGTACCTACAACCACTATTGAAACTTATAAGAGCTAGAATACAGGACCCAACACAATTCTTGAAAATAATTTCATATACACAATTGGAATCATCCTGGCTGCTTTGTACGTTGGATGTGAAAGCCCTATATACCAACATACCCCACTGGCAGGCCTACAGGCACTGGAATATTGGTTAAGGAGGGTAGATATATATCCGCCAGGTTTTAATACACTCTTAGTGTGTATGGCTGAGCATGTGTTATCCAAAAATGTTTTCTATTTTCAAGGGGAGTGTTACTGGCAGACACAGAGAACAGCTATGGGTGCGTCATTTGCTCCCATATATGCTGATTTATTTATGGGATTCCTGGAGGAACAATTGATATATGATGATACACATAACCTCTTTCTGGATGAGATGGACATATGGAGGAAATTTTTAGATGATAGTCGGTTGGTGTGGTGAGCGGATAGGCAATATTTGTTGGAATTTGTACAATATCTAAATTGTAATAAGTGGGGTATAGAGTTTACCTTGAACTGTGAAATTCAACAAATTAATTTTTTTAGATGTCACGATTATCAGAAACTCTGCCAACACTCTGAGAACTCAGGTTTTCAGAAAATACTCCCAGTACAATAATTTATTGTTTGCCTCCAGTCTTCACCTGTACCACATCATTAAGAAAATACTGAAATCTCAATTCCTACATATTAAAAGAATATGTTCTACACAGGAAGATTTTGCTTCATTCCAACAGGACCTGACCCATAGGTTTCAGAATAGGGGTTATAGACAGGATGATATCATGTCTGCCAGTGAATGGGCTTCCAAACAGGACAGATCAGAATTGTTGGAGTACAAAAGCAAAAGATCTGAAGATGGCTCGAATGTTATTAGATTTGCCACGACTTATGGGCGCAACATCAATGTGGTTAAAGATGTGGTGGCCAAAAACTGGAATATATTATTGGCCAATGAAGAATTGTCCCAGTTTCTTAACTCCAAGTGTCAGTTTTCCTTTTGTAGGGGAGGACGCTGGGAGCATATTTTTCACACTACAAACATAATGGAACCTGGGGTTATTTGGAATATCAGCTGACAATTACTGGGAACAAATTGTTGGGTTCGTTTCCATATAGACATTGCACATTTTGTAAATATATGTATAAATCAAAGCAGTTGTCTAATAAAAATATAAGTCAGGTTTATGACATAAAATTCTTTGCTAATTGCAGTTGTGGCTGGGTAATATATTTGGCAACTTGTACTTGCTTGGCATTTTATGTAGATCAAACTTCTCGCCCGCTACATTTCCGCATGTCTGGACATCTTTCTGATATAAATAACAAGCGACTAACCAATGCTTTATATAGGCATTGTACTTCTGAAAACATTGCCCAATTCCACTTTATGATCAAAGACAAAATCCAGGGGGATAGAAGCCATAAACTTGGCTGGCATTCTATTTTGAATATAAAAGAAAGAGATTGGATTATTAAGCTGGGTGACCTTTTTTTTCCTGGTCTGAATGACCATCTCGAATAATGTTATACTGATATATTTTTCTTGGAATTTATGATTAAATATAAATATATTATAACAATTTTGACATGTAAAAGGGAAATGATGTAACAGGATGTGAGATATAATCTATTCATTTTGAGTAGTATATATGTTGGTAGTATGTGCTATGTTGAGTTTTTATCACTGAAGAAGGCAAGAATGCCGAAACCTGTATGATGCTGGTGGGGCTATATATTGAATATTAAACTATTGGAGTGCTTAACACACTATGGTGCTGGCTGCTTTTTGAACTATATGTTTATATTTTGGCCGTTTGCATCTGCCGTACTTGTGAGTGTGTTTCAGAAAGTTCTTTATCCATTTATGCCATACTGCTGGCAAAACCTTCCTGTCATATATCCTCATCATCTTTATGTCAAGCTGTGTATAAAGAGTCTGCAGTGATCAGGGAAGCTCTTAAGTATTTACTGAGAGTGTATAAGATGTTAGATAATGCTGATTTCTGGCTCAGAACTCATGTTCCAGTTTAGGGGAAATTGAAATGTCCTTTGGTATGCCTGGTAAAAAGTATCTCTTTGATAATTTTTTATCCTACTAATGAATATGCCAAGTTGTGGAGATCATGTTTAAAAGGAGATATGTTTCATTTTCCTATACTCTCAAGTCGCTAAATACTTTGAGTCTTCATTCTGGAACAGCAATCAGGCATTATATAGAAGGTTTCTAATTTGAAAGAAAGCTTATATCATACCCTTACATAAAGGCAGTAATAATTCAGACATCTAAAATTTCCAGCCTATAACCATTCTATCTCCTATTTCTAAAATAATGGAAAAATGTATTCAAATTCAACTCATGGATTACCTATCCTAAAACCAACTACTTTCCACAACTCAGCATGGATTCCGCCCTGGCCATAGTACTATAACTGCTCTCCTATCCTTCCTAGACACTGTTAACCATAGCTGCAATGATGGTAAACTTGTCTCTGCATTCTTTCTTGATCTCTCTTAGACTTTCAACACTATCTCCCACCCTCTCCTTCTTTCCAAGCTCTCACACCTAGGCTTGTCCACACTCTTCTTAAACTGGTTTACCAGTTACCTCACAGACAACAATCCACCAAATGGTTGCACCCTTTCTCTCCTTTTCTCATTACTTCTACCAGAGTTCACCAAGGATCCATCTTAGGCCCCCTCCTGTTCAGTATTTTTATTAATGACTTTCACTCCACTCTCACTCATGCATCTGTAGTTCAATATGCGGATTATTCTATTATCTGCTCTGGTAACTCTGAAACTGAACTTCTGACCATCACCCAGAATGTTTTCTCTATTACCGAAACCTGGATGACAAATAATCACCTTGCCCTCAACCCAAATAAAGCAAAACTCTTGCTCTTTACCCCCCAAAAATGTACCACCATTAATAAATCTGATTTCATCATTTTCTCCTCCAAGACTGCCTTAGAGGTAGTTTCCCATACCAAGTTACTTGGCATAACCTTAGATGACAACTTAACCTTTGACCAACACATCCACAACACCATCAAAAAAACACACCAAAAACTTGGTACCCTCTACTGCATAAACACTTTTTAAACTACTCTTCTAGAAAAACACATGCCCAAACTTTTTTCCTACCTTCCCTTCTCTATGGTGCCCCCATTCTGACAAACATCCAATCGTCATTAAAAAATAAAATGGAGAGCTGCTATAACAAAATTGCTAAATTCATTACTAGAGCAAAATATTCCTCCCACCACTGTCACTCATTACAATCCCTGAACTGGCTAGAATTCCCACAACATCTAACTTACATACAACTAGCCACAGCACACAAATGCATCTATAACTCCTCCAAATGAACAGCCCTGGCTTCACTTCTGACTCTTTATCAACCAAACCGTTCGCTAAGATCTGAAAATCAATCACTTATCCAAGTTAAGAGACCTAAACTCCCTGTAGGCCAATACCTTTACTCTTTCACTGTAGATAAACTCTGGAATGCCCTTCCACCTTCTCTACGGACTATAAATAATGTCCCATCATTCAAAATATCATTCTACCAACGTCTCTCCTCTCATTGGCTATGCCTTGCACCACCCCAATTCCTCAGTCACCTGATTACTAACCTGACTCATCTCTCAGATACCCACACTCTTCAAAACTCTCCCTATTGCGTACTCACCCTTAATCACAGCACAGTGTGCGTCACCCTGCCTCACATGGTGTGTAAAAATTGTGTAAGTGCAGATTATCATTATCTGTCTGATCTACTGAATACCTGCCAAGCACCAGAGTCTTCCACAAAATGTTGCTATACATTGCCTATGTTACTGTGTCACTTCTGACTCCTATATTATTCTACTGTATATTGTTAAATGCTGTTATTACTCTTGTATATTGTTAAATGCTGTTATTAACTCTCTAAATAATCTTTTAATTATGAACATTGGTTTTTTTTTTTGGAACTTTTCTCCCTGGGCCTCCACTGAAAAAGGGCTCATTTCAGCTCAGTGGACTTTCCTGGTTAACAAAAGCAAATAAATAAATAAATAAACTGACAAAGAAAGAATGCATGCAGAAGAGGCTAGTCCATTAGATAAAGTAGAAAATTAGCTCCTTTAACATATAAATGCACTCATGATGCACCATTTTACCTAGTCAGGTCTGATGCAATAAAATACTCTGCTTGATACGCCTTGCCAGTAACAGGGAAACACCACTGTGTAACCTGAAGAAAGAGCAAATGGTTTTCTCTGTCAGCCAGAGCTACACTGCTATGGAACACACACACCTACTAGTTTCTTAAAGACATATACTCCTCCATCCCATTTAAAAACATGCCAATAGTGAGAGATCAGTCTTACAGTGTAGTTACTCAGATCTTCCGGCCATCATTTAAATTAGCTATGACACAACAAGCTTTAATTAAGATGACCTCTGTTTGCTCGAATACTATTCATGAAAATTTCAGAAGAACTGACAGTGTGTATAGCTTCAAAAAGAAGTCTGTTAGCTTCTGAAAGAAAACTTATGTAACTGCTTCAGAACTGCATGTTAGACACTAATAGACAGGATCAATGCTAAGAAAACAGTTTCATACCCTCTTCTGACACCTTTCTAGCGCTGTTTTCACTGAGACAAATCATAATACAGTATTATAGGCTATAGTAATTTATGCCACTACTTTGGCCAGTAAATATGTAAATATTCTGTGGGATGTCATTATTCTGCAGTTCTCCCTGCAGCTATAACGGCAAGTAGGTTTGTACATATACTGCAGTATTTCATGCAGCAATGTGACCAGACATTATGATGCTCTAAAAGTACAATAAAAGTACAATGCATTGATGCCACAGATGTATAGATATCACACATTGTATTAGTGTAAAGCTTAGTTTGGCTTACATTCTACTTTATAAAAGCAGGCAGGAATATTACCGTCTTTATTCTTCATATGTTCAATGCTGGTCAGTTTTATATTCGTACAATTAACATTGCATAATTTAACAGCAATGCATATCCTTGATAGCATAGCAGGCATCATAGTCTTTTAGCTAAACGTACCATACAACAATTACTATTACAGTTCTCATAATTTAACTGGCGTGTCCGCTTGATGGTACCAGATTAGCATCTATAGTCAATGTATTCTCTGACTTTACTATATTGAAGACCAATATGCGGTGGACTGAATTACAAGTTGCTATGAACAACAGTGTCTTTCATTACTGCTGTACCATCTGTTTTTTGCATTGCATTTTCTGATGTTGCTATAAGCCACAATGCTCTTACATTACATGATTATTATCTCTGATACCATGTTCTCAATGTTCCAACTGTAAAACTTTACATTGATGTAACGTTGCCTGTAATACCTTAGATTCATAGGCTTCATAGGAATTTCAAGGCAATTGAGTCCTGTGACCATTTACACCTTACCAGTACCCACCCTTAAAACATACCCCATTTATCTAGGAGTGCTAGGCCAGTCAAACCCAGAGTGAATTTGTGGATGCCCATCCAGTCATCTATGGCCTGTTTGAAAGATGATAGTTTACCACACTGCTTTATCAGCTGGAGCAGTCTGTTCCAGAAGTGGGGGAGGTGTTGCACAACAAGCCTATCTCTCTCCACTGTATTTTATTTATCTGACAATGAAGCTTTAGGTCCTTGTCTCTGGTATCTGTGGAACTGCACAAGAGATCAAGGGCTATTGGGTCACCAGTGGTAGGGATGGTAAGTTATACAACTCTCCTCAAGAATCTATAGGATATTTAATAAAGAGACAGTACTTCCAGTCTTTCTTGGTACCTCGGCATTTTGCATTCAATGTTAATTTTAATTGAATGTTACGTTGATTCTGCCTGGTACTAGTCAATATTATCTACATGTAAAATCGTTGTCTTTGCCTTCAAACTCAGGTCATGGCTGAAAATGGTCTGATTAAAAAAAAAAAAAAAAAAATTTGTCTGCTGTATGTATTTTATCCTGCTGTATGCATCTCAGATTCTCATGAAAGATGCTTCATTGGGTTTCAGTCAAGCTACAGGGTCTGCAATCTACTTCTCAGGCCAAAATGTACATAAATCTAAAGGAAATGCCAGCCATAGAAATGGCTTTAAAATATTCAGATGATGTCAAGCCCAAAGTGGTCATCAGATTGCCTCAGGCAATGAGACAATATCTCCAAAGTATGGTACACTAACAAATAAGGTAGAACCCATCCATTATCATCTTGCAAAGTACATAAGAATGACAGGGATTTAGTATTATTAATGAATGACCACCTTGTAGTGGTCCATTTGGCAGTACTGCTAAATACTTTGCTAGACTCTCTGAATCTTGGGACTGATATGGAATGAAGAGTGAATCCTAATTGTAGTGATTTCTGATCTTCAACACTGCAGGTTATGAGTGTCTGCTACTGCCATCTCTGGTTGCATGATATACTGCGCCCTACAGTCCATTCAAAGAATGCATTAAAGTATGCATGTCTTCCATTCTTCATGTTACTGTACAGTGGAATGGTTAAGAATGCTGCCTCACAGCACTTGTTTCTCCAGTTTGGCTGGCATACTTTCTGTACAGAGTCTGCATATCCTCCCTTTTCCTCTGTGGATTTTTCATTGGTCTTCCGGTTTCCTCCCACATCCTAAAGATATGTCATAGGCGAATTGGGGATGCATAAGTGTGTGTCCTTAGAATGAGTGTGTAGCCTTGCAATGGGTTGGTGCCCTGTTCAGAATTAATTCCCCAAACAATGTAAAGATGGGATCGGACTCCTACACAGCCCTGAGCTGAATAAAGTGGACAGTCAGAGAATGAATGATTCTTACTGTACAACTTTCTCTTTTTTCTGCATCTGACATTAGCATGCTGTGCAGTTATACTGAATAGATGCTACTGTCTGCAAGCTCATGTTGCTGTAAAAACTATTTATCTTGTTTTTAAATAAAATTCCTTTTTATATTTATAATATTATGTTACATAAATCTGTTTGCTTCCCATCATGAGACAATACTAAAGTCCAAATCCTTGAGTTGTGTGCATGGCTTCCATCTTGGAACCATTTTAATGCAATGCAGAGAGCGACAGATCACACAGTGGTCAGATTTTCAGTATCTTACTTGCAGCATTCATTCATCTCAATTTTTATCACCAAAGTTACAGACAAGGCAAAATCTAATTGGGGGGAAATCAAATTAAGGACACTTTTTAAAAACTGTATTAACTTGGAACTTCTGAAAATCATTTCAAGTTTTATGATGGATGGAACAAAAACAAAAGTTTAAGAACACATCAGGAGCATCCTTCCAAAATCTCAAGAGCTGAAAAGAAAGCAGATTTGTTTTTACATTCGGGAAACTAATTATAAGTTATTCAGTAAAAACAATTAGAAACAGTTTTTAGGCAATTTCCCAGTCAAACTCACTGACACATTTTCATAATGCAGCAAGTTATCACATTCAAAAACAAACTAGTTTTACTGTTGATTGTTTTTTTTTTCTAAATTTCTGAAGAGATGGAAAAGTCAGTGTTGCTGACTTAACTGCAGGTATCTGGAAAACACTGATATTTTTGTACAGATAGCAGGGCAAGATGTAGACAACAAAAGT
Source organism: Protopterus annectens (assembly GCF_019279795.1). Taxonomy (NCBI): domain Eukaryota; kingdom Metazoa; phylum Chordata; order Ceratodontiformes; family Protopteridae; genus Protopterus; species Protopterus annectens. The sequence goes on from NC_056746.1 coordinate 904,722,009, forward strand.
CCCCACTTATTAATAAATCTTGCAGAAGTATTGTGAAATCCCAGGTATATGCTATTTAGCAAAAACCAGTTAAATAAAAAGCATTACATGGTCTTTTTGTTACAATGAAGTGAGGTACCCCCCATGAATTATGGGTGGATGGGTTTTCTTGTTTGCAGGCTGTTAGTTAACACATAGGATTAATTATTGGATTAATAATATTAACTCTTAATAAGGTGCTTGATTCCCACAGGCTTCATTTTCCTTCTCTGTGACCTTGAACAAGTCACTTAACCATACGGTGCCTTGAGGCAATTGTGAATTTGGCCTAGGCTCCTTAGTGGTCTTCTGGGCCGCATGCATACGAACAAGCTCTTTTTACTATTATTATGAGATTGTTTCTGAGTTCTGATAAAATTCAATAAAAAGATGTTTTCCAAAAAAAAAAAAAAAAGACAGAAAAGAAACAAAATCTATGCTGAGGAACATGGTACTTTCATGATGCAATTGATGGCAGATGTACTAGGCCACCATCCCCCTGCATAGGAAGTCTTACAGTAATATATTTGTGGGCTCTTGTTTTTTTTACTGTAAACACCTTCACTAATTGCCTGAAAGTGTTTTGAATTCAGTTACGTTGTAATAGCTAAAAAGCATGTTTATGGTATCCAGAGTCCCAGCTGAGAAATAAACGCTCATTATGTTATATAGATGATGTGCACTGCTTAGATTCTATTAATTTCAGTCGGTGATAGCAGAAATCAGTGTTAGTATGTAATACTTTGTTTTCTGTGTTGCAACCAAATGACTGAACTGGGAGCAACAGAAAGTGACCATGTATGTATCATTTGGCTGAATCGAACATGTCCTCTCATGGTTAATGCTGTAGTGAGTTGTATTTTCTTACACCTCCTAAATGGGCTTATTTATACAGCTCATTCTCTTTGGTAGACATGCTGGCAAGGATACATCATGGAGTTTGCATTTAACAATATCACCCACAGTACTTCTCACTTATGAGGGTATTTTATAAATGCAGCCAGACTTTGTTTTTGGTTTATTACTACCACTTGTTGTGATATTGAAAAAGATACCACAACAGCAAATGCTTTTCAGTATGGGAAGGCAAAACTCGGGTCTGCTGTGCAAGGAGGTTGACTTTCCATAAACTCTGCAGACTTGATGCTGGATGTTTTCTTATTCATTTTACAATTTATTTCTCTGCGCCTTTTTTAGTGCAGTGCATTTCCCTGTCAGGATTGAGTGTGAATGTGTGTGTGTTTTTGTATGTAATAAGCAAACCAAAGCAAATCAAACCCACCCAAGTGGGGGACTGCGCCCCCAACACCCCTCTAACGAAATATACCAACTCTGAGATCACACTATAGTGGGGAAAAGGACAAAGTTCACCATAGTGGCCAAGTGGTTCATTTCCTGGGGTAACATTGCAGTGATCCAGGTGTTCGTTAAACTAAGTTTTCGGCAAAGTCATCTCGTCTTTCTAAAGTTCGATGAAGTGGGATTTTGGCAATATCCGGTAGACCCATATATATATATATATATATATATATATATATATATATATATATATATATATATATATATATATAATCCCACAAATATCCAAACAGTAGCGACAATCATGCAGAGCGAACAAGTGATGAAGCAATTATTAAAATGGACCAAAAACGTTTATTGTGCACACTGGTAAGCGCTTTCGCTTAGAGCTTCTTCAGACCATAGACAAACAAACCAACCTCATGTAACACTACATTCATATTCCTTTCTACAGCCAATCAAAATCTTTATACAATTAAAACATTTAAAGCAGCATCCAATCATAATATAAATACTGATCAGAACATCACTAATAAAACATACTATCCTATTGAAATATTCTTACATGTTAAAACAAATTTCATCATATTAAGGAATGACAGTTCATATAAAACCTAGAGCATTTATAAATACATTGGTCAACACACAAGGGTACCATATAAAAAAATATGAGATATATGGGGTGGGTGTTGAATCCATTAAACATTACTTGAGTAGGCACAGTGATTAATTGCTTGATATTTTCTATTGCTGTTTTTACGTTTGTCCCTAAGGGCTGTAGTCAAGAACTGTGTTTCTACATCTATGGTGAAAATTTCTACTGCTGTGCTCCCACCTGCATACACCTCTACATCAAACCCATCCCCAGGCGACCCACTACTTTTTTTCTTACCCCTTCTATTTTGAGAAGTATTGTATCATAAGTAACAACTGTTTATTTTATTCCTTTCCTTTACAGTTTGCTCCCACTGCATCTCTACCACCCCAGGTGACTCCCAGTGCTCTGCTCGGAACCCTGGCTTCCTGCCCTTGAACGGACTTCATAAAGGAATTTCTGCTGTGTTTTTGTAACTTCTCTGCCTCCCTAAGAACCAGTAATAAGTGTATGTACCCTATTGTAAATTAAAAATATACTATAAGTACCCTGTTGTATATCAACCCAGTGAGAGCAATAGCTAGCAGCCTACCACAGATTTAATTCCCCCCCTTACTTTCCAGGCTTCTTCCCATTCCCCTGAGTGCCCAAGGTCTACCCTTGTACTAACGTAGTTTGGCCAATAGTTGGCACTGTCCAGCCTCTATCTACGCTTTAATACACATTAACAATACTGTTAACCTAGCTCTGCCCTGATGTCCTTCAAGGATGCATCTGCAGTCCTAACATATGGGTTGTCCTGCCTCAGGCAGCCCTTCGGTCGGCCGGATTCCAAAGTCTGGGTCTGGCCTCGGCTGATGTCGCACTTCACCCGACGTCATAGCTGCTGTGGTATAAAGGCATCAGCCGACGCCATTTTCCTCAGTCTTTCTTGCCGCGCGGTGCCCGAAGCAGAAGCTGTTCGCAAGTGCCAGTCGGTCAGATCCAGAGATTTCTACTACCGAAGACTTCTAAAAAGCTAAGTACCCCGTTGGGGACTCTTTCTTGCCTCAGCCGATGTCAGACAAAGTAAATAATTGTTTAACTTGTGGGAAACAAATACCTCATAAGGATTTCCACTCTTATTGCCTTCCTTGTTTAGGCCCGGACCACGACGTATCAGCTTGTTTAGCCTGTGCTTCCTTCAACCGACGGACGCTTAGATGTCGGTCGGAGTTTGCAGAGGAGTTTTTTGGTCCCGCTTTTGCATACAAAATGCCGTCAGAGACTCCGACTACACAATTAGCTAAAAAGCGCAAGGAAAAGGACCGACACTCGCGGTCCGCGGTTTCGGCTGAAACCACGGTTAGGCCAACCGCAAGTGCCTCGATTTCGGCTGAAACCGAGTCCTCGGTTCTTCCTTCGGCCGAAAGCATGCCTCCGATAGCCGAGACCTCACAGAGCATGGCTGAATCTGCTACTGAAATTACCCCTACAGAAGCAGGCACCCAGGATTTGTCAGATACTATTCCTTTAGACATATCTACCCCTGCACGTGGGGCTGCTAGACCCCATGCATCTATGTCTATCAAGGCTTTTTCCAGGGCTAAAGCAGCTAAAGCAGCTAAATCTTCTAAGGCCTTACCTGCTAAAACTCCCTCACACAGGCCTGCCTCTAGTTCCCAAATGCTCAGCCTGGCTGAGGATCTCATTTCTTTGATCAGGGGATCCCAACCTCACCCAGACAGGGCCTCTCAACCCCCTCCAGATAAGAGGCCTAGGACTGAACCCCCGGAACCTGTTTCTACAGACTATTCCTCGGATGACTCAGATATTTCAGACCCTCAGGAAGGCCCATATTCTCCTTATGAGGATTCTGATGCAGAAGACTCCATTCCTTCTGCTTCTCCTCCTGAAGAATTTTCTTTTGGGGAAACCTTACATGCTATGAGGGAACACTTTCAATAGCAGGGCCAGGATTTTTCAGATTCAAGGAAAAGGCTAAGGACCTTTTTACACTTACCACAGCATAGGCCTTTAGCCATTCCTCCAGTACTAACAGTTGTTGATGATGCATATAATGATGCCTGTACTGCCCCTGATTCTCTTCCTCCGGCCCCTGCCAAGCCTGACAGATATTACAGGGTCCCGGACACACACTACCATTTGTATAAGGCTCCTGTTGCAGATCCTGAAACCATTTCACAGGGCCCTAAAGCTGTGGCAGCTGCCTCTGCCAAAAACCCTCTCCCCTCTGAAAGGGAATCCAGAGCATTAGAGAGATGGGGTAAAAAGGTTTATACTTCTGCTACTCTTTCGGCCAGGGCCTTAAACTGTCAATTTCACATAATTCAGTACCTGGAACAGTGATTCGAAGGCATGCCTGGTTAAAAGAACAATCTTTACCAGACCATGTTAAGTCAAAGCTCCTAGATGCTCCTATGGAGAAACAAAGTTTGTTTGGCTCCCCTGCACAGGAGGTTCTAAAGAAGGTGGAAGAAAAAGCAAAATCTGTCCAAACAGTCAAGGATTTCTTACAGGTCCAACCTCCGAGGTTTAGCAGAAATTGGCCCTCGAAGAATTGGTCCTTTCCAGACACCTCCAGAGCACAGAGAGGCAGAAATAGACGCCCAAGAGGCAGAGGTCAATCCAGGGGTGCCTACAGGGGACGTCAGTGGCAACCTACCAACCAGAGAAGTACTGCCACAGATTCAACTACAACCACTTCCACAGGACAGACACAATGACTTGGCTCTGATTCCGCCTACCAGGGAACAACTGGAAGCACCCTTGGGCGGAAAACTAGCCTTATTTTCCGACAACTGGCATTACATTACAGGAGACAAATGGACTTTACAAACAATAGACAAAGGCTACAGGTTTCACTTCCACACTCTACCAAAAAAGAGAGGAATGCCAAACCTACCATCAAGCCAAAAAACAGAAGCTCTAAGACAAATCAACAACTTTCTAAGGATGAGAGCTATAGAAAAGGTACCGCCTATGGAACAAGGCCAAGGATTTTACTCCAGGCTTTTCCTTGTACCAAGAAAAGAAAATCAATGGAGACCTATTCTCGACTTGTCCATTCTGAACACATACCTCATTGTTCCAAAATTCAAAATGCTGACCCTCCAGCAACTTCTTCCCATGCTGGGCAAGGAGTCTTGGCTGGTGACTCTAGATCTCAAGTAGGCATACCTGCACGTCCCTATACGACCAGATTGCAGAAGACACCTCAGATTTCTTGCAGGATCAGAGCATTATCAATTCTCAGCATTGCCCTTTGGCTTATCTACTGCGCCCAGAGTATTCACGAAATGCCTGGCATCAGTAATTGCTCATTGCAGGCTTTAGGGAATTCAAATTTACCCATACCTGGACGACTGCCTAATACAAGCGGACAACAAGGAAAAATTAACAAAAGATTTGGAAAAGGTCATACAACTGTTGCAAGCCTTGGGATACACAGTCAACATGCAAAAGTCAAGACTAGTGCCATCTCAAAGGATAACATTCTTGGGTCCAGAACTGGATACATCAACTCAGATGGCTTTTCTCACAGAAGAAAAACAAAAGCAACTACCAGTCTATTTCATGACATTAACAACACAAACTCAGCTTACTGCAAGGAAAGTCCTGCAAGCCCTGGCTTACATGGCATCCTGCATAATATTGATTCCGCATGCCAGGCAGCATATGAGAAAATTGCAATGGTACCTAAGGAATGTATGGTCTCAACACAAGCACAGTCTAGAAGCCCAGATTCCAATCATTCCGTGCCTGAAGCAAGAATTCCTGTGGTGGGCTCAGGCCTGTCAGTTGAACAGAGGACTGCCTTTCCACAAACCTCATCCAAGTCAGACCATCACCACGGACGCCTCAGACCTAGGCTGGGGGGCACACATGGTGGACAAGTGCATACAAGGCCTATGGACCAAGACCAGCTGAATCCACACATAAATCTAAAGGAGATGCTGGCAGTGAAACATGCAATCCAGGCATTCCGACCATTCCTTCAACAAGGTCACCTGCTGATAAGGACGGACAATACCACAGTCATGTGGTACATCAACAAACAGGGAGGTACACACTCATATCCTCTATGCCGGATGGCAATGGACCTGTGGAATGTGGCCCTGAATCTCAACATTCAACTTCAGGCCAGATTTGTACCAGGAAAAGAAAATTCACTAGCAGACACCTTAAGCAGAACTACCACGGATGCTCACGAATGGATGCTGCATCCAGATATCTTCAAAACCATAACAAAGAAATGGGGACTACCAGAGATAGACCTGTTCGCCTCCCCACACAACCACCAATTGAAGAGATTCTGCACAAGAGCATACCACCCACTTGCTTGGAAGGTGGACTCCCTTTCCTTCAGCTGGAAAAACCTGACAGCATATGCATTCCCACCTCTTCCTTTGATGTACAAAGTCCTACTGAAGATCAAAGAGGATCAGCCAAGGGTAATCCTGATAGCTCCAGACTGGCCGAGGCAACATTGGTACCCGCTACTGAGAAGCATGTCTCGGACACACGCATGGCCTCTACCTCTATGTCCCTTACTTCTAACACAGAACAACTACAAGATCATACATCCAAACTTGAAAACACTGCAGCTAGCTGCTTGGAATATTGCATAAAACAAAATAACCCAGATTTATCTCAGAGGGTTAAGGACATTATCCTGGAGGCTCGCAGACCCTCCACAAGGAAAACTTATTCAGCTAAATGGAAAAGATACCTCATTTGGAGTGCAGCAAAGGGAGAAAATGTCTCATTGGCAAACATAGCACACATCCTGGAATACTTAGCAGAACTGTTCCACAATGGCCTGGCCTACTCCTCCATTAAGATTCATGCATCAGCAATTTCAGCAGAATGCAACATGGATCCTCCTGTCTTCTCTCATCCTCTACTCAGGCAGTTCTTGAGAGGAATCAAAAATGTAAAGCCTCCAAGGAAACCACCTTTACCTACATGGGATCTCAACTTTGTGCTGGAAAAGTTAACACTTCCCCCTTTTGAACCAGCAGCAACAGCAGATTTACAGTTCTTGTCTTGGAAAACTGCTTTCCTGCTAGCAATCACTTCAGCAAGAAGGGTATCTGAATTACAGGCATTAATGGCAGTACAGCCCTTCCTTATCTTCCATCAGGATAGAGTGTCTCTGAGAACCAACCCTACCTTTATGCCAGAAGTGGTCTCCAGAGTATCATTGAACCAAGCGATTCATTTACCTACATTCTTCCCCAACCCACAGAACAGGGGAGAAAGACTGCTACATACCTTGGATGTGCACAGACAATTACGCTACTATCTGGACAGAACTAAGATCAACAGAAAAACTGACCAACTTCTGGTAGCATATGCAACAGGAATGCAAGGAAAAGCAATTTCAAAACAGACAATCTCAAAATGGATAGGAAATTGCATTCGATTTTGCTACTCTTTTCATGGAAAGACAACTCCTGAAAATATCAGACCTCATTCCACCAGAGCTACAGCCACCGCTACAGCTTTCCTACGAGGAGTGGCTACCAAAGACATTTTAGAAGCTGCTACTTGGAGCTCCGTGCATACATTTGCCAAGCATTATAACCTTCCTTTATACTCCAGATCCCGAGCAGGTTTTGCAACTGCTGTGTTGCAAGGGATCTTGACTACACCATCTTTATCTTAGTGCCTCCTCCCCCAGTTTGGCTATGGTATTCTACCCATATGTTAGGACTGCAGATGCATCCTTGAAGGACATAGTACAGTTTTGTACCTACCATAAATGTAGATGTCCGATAGGTATGCATCTGCAGTCAGGATTACCCACCCTCCTTCCCCTCTGTGGTATTCCTAGGGTACCTATCCCTCTTTTAGCTAGCTGGGGGAATTTATTATGGTGTATTTGTTTTATATATATATGTATATATATATATTTTTTTTTGCTCTCTACTGTTTGGAATTATTTGCATTTATCCAAATTTAGCCTTCCTAGAGGGCACCTGGCATCTGGGGCAAGAAACACTGAGGAAAATGGCATCGGCTGATGCCTTTATACCACAGCAGCTATGACGTCGGGTGAAGTGCGACATCAGCCGAGGCCAGACCCAGACTTTGGAATCCGGCCGACCGAAGGGCTGCCTGAGGCAGGACAACCCATATGTTAGGAGTGCAGATGCATACCTATCGGACATCTACATTTATGGTAGGTACAAAACTGTACTTGTTAGCCCTTTAAAATCTGCTATATTTTATTAATCTACCACTGCCCTGTTTCAGCTTCTAGTTCCAGTAAACCCTCTGCTTCCTTCCAACTTGCATACATAGTGCCTATTCTGTACCTCCTTACCTCAGATCTGTTCTCTGCTTCACTGATAAACTTTCTGCTGACTTTCTTCCTCCTACTTGGCTCTACCCACTCCATTTGCCCTGCGGGCTGACTCCGCTCCCCATACCCTGCCCTCAATTCCCACCCGCCCCGGTACTCCTACTTTTATTTTACCTTTTCCCCACCCACTCAACTCTATTACGCAATAATAGCTTTTCCCTCCTTACCCCTCTTCCTTACACCCACCCCACTTAAATACATCACTCTCCCTATCACCTAATCAACTCAATTTCCCTCCCCCTTTCTTATTATACTAAGTAAATTATTCTCTCTTTCTCTATCTTCTCTCACTTCACAGCTGTTCCCGCCTTACAAATTTTTACCCATTAAACTACCTTTCTCTAGACATGCTCTCCTTAATGCTCCTAGCCCACCAGGCCCCCTTCTTCCTCCTTGTACAGCTAATTCCTCTATACTATGCCAGCTTATATTCCTTCAACCAACTTAAAATCTGAAGTTCATCTCAAACTACCGCACAAATCCTTCTACACCCTCACTCAAACACTCACTTCCATTCTATCTCCTGTTCCCTACTTTAGCCCAACCCTATGCACCTATTCTATCCTAAAATCATTTCCACTACAGCTAAGATACTTACTCCTAAACTAATACTAGATCATCCTAAACTCTTAAAATTCAAATTCATCCCAACCCCAGACCTAATCCACCCACAAAAAACATCTACCCTCCACCTCCTTCTGACCTTTCTTCCCCCTACAATACTCTTAAATTCTTCACAATCAATGCCCAGAGTCTCAGTAATAAAGCACACCAATTCCAAGCATAGCTAAGCCACAACCAACCCGACATCATAGCCATCTCCAAAACCTGGCTTAAACCCCATATCTCTGACTACCCACTGGATTTCACACTCTCAGATGTGACCACTTAAATAGAAAAGGTGGTGGTGTTGCCTTAATCTATTCTAATCTTCTCACCTTAATTCCCCTTCCAATTTCTATTCCTCAATTCAGTAATACAGAACTAACAGTCGGTCTACTAAAAATTAATAATCACAAAAACATCTGTGTCATTGTCCTATACATCTCACCCAATAACAACATCTCTACCCTGGAAGATATAGTCCTATGGGCCTCAACAGAAATTAGCTATGAAACCTACATACTAGGCGATGTAAACATCTACTGGAATAAAATCAATGGCTCCTTACCCTCCCTATCCATTAACCTCTATAACTTTACTCAAGTAATCCTCTCCATCACCCGACCCAACAAAACAAATCCCTCAGGATCCATTCTCTACTGGATATTAGTCACCCATCAAAATAAAATTACTAACTCTGGCACAATCGCTGATACCATTAGTGACCACTTCCCAGCTTTCATTCACTGTGCAACCACCTCTACCCCACATCAGCATCAATACATTCTCACTCACAACCTTAGCAACCCCAAAACTTTCTCCAACATCCTCAAACAAATGAATTGGAACATTCTAAGAACCCTTCCTCTTGATAAAGCCATAGACCACTTCAATTCTGTCTTCCTAGACACTCTAAACTCCCTAGCTCCACTAAGAAACAAAAGGATAAAAACTATTACTGCTCCTTGGCTATCCAAGGAAACAAAACAAATTATGCATCAAAGGGACAAATCCTGAAGCTTTACCAAAAGAATAAACTGCCCGAAACCCTTCTCCAATACACACAGCTCCATAACCTTGCAAAACAACAAATCACAGATGACAAAACAATCCTACTGTACTAAGCTCCAGTCCAACCATACTAAAAACCCCAAGCAATTCTGGAACTCCACAAACTCATTTCTCAATCCAGGCTCCAAAAATAACCCCTGCCCTGATCCAGGTAAATCGGACCTCGAATTATCTTCACAATTTAACTCATTTTTTATAGAATCAATATCTGACCTGGCCAAGACTTTTCCCAACAATAACCCATCTCTCCTTCATTCTTCTCCTTCTAAGGTCCCTAATAACTTCTCCCTATGTTTGACCTTAAACCCGTCTCTACTAATTTCATAAAAAGACTTCTATCCTGACTTAAACCCTGCTTCAATGTACCCGATAACATCCCCTCCTCCTTCCTAAAGTCTGTTGCTGATGGTATAGCACTCCTAATTAGTATCTTTATCAATAGATCCATAAAGGAATCCTATGTCCCTAAACTTTGGCATTCTGCCTTTATTCTTCCTCTCCACAAGGGAGGCAAAAACACTAACATCTCAAACTTCCTCCCCATTGCTCTTCTCTCACCAATTTCTAAAATCCTAGAAAAATGGGTCCACCTCCAACTTATGCCTTTTCTGATCCAAAACCAACTTCTTACCCTGACCCAGCATGGCTTCTGTCCAGGGCATAGCACTATAACCGCACCACTCTCCTTCTTAGAGAGTGTCAATCAAGCCCAAGATTCTGGACACTTACTATTCCTTCATTCAAAAACTTTCTCATATGACAAAAGTTCCTTTCAAGTCCTTAGCCAAACCAACACTCCTATTGAAGTGGTTCCCTTTGCCAAACTTCCTGGCATTACTATAGATGAGCACCTCAAGTTTGATATCCACATTCAACAAAATATAAAGAAAATATAAAGAAAACCCACCAAACGTTAGGGCCTCCACTGAAAATGGGCTCTCTGGGCCCAGTGGACATCCCTGGTAATCAAACTGGAAATAAATAAATAAATAAGGGGTGAGACATAGAGATATGATCTGTTTGTTTTTAGAGGTCATACTGGAAAACAACGTGTTCCTATTTGATCAGAATGTATACCTACAAAGAGATGGTGTGGCTATGGGCACCTTGTGTGGCAATAGCTATGCCAACATGTTCCTAGCTTTATGGGAAGAAGATATCCTTTTCTCCATGGATGCCTTTAAGAAATTCATCCTGTTTTTAGCTTTATTGGAAGAATATATCTTTTTCTCCATGGATGCCTTTAAGAAATTCATCCTGTTTTATTGTCATTTTGTAGACAATCTTTTTTTTTAATTTGGATTGGTGAATTGGATGAATTAAAGTCTTTCCTTGATAGTATGAACAACATGACACACTATAAAGATTACTTCAGTATCATCTAGTAGTAGGACTGAGTACCTGGATGTGTTTAGTGAGAAATTGGACAATGGACTTATTAATACAGGGGTATATAGAAAAGGTTGTCATAGAAACACTTTGCTGCATAGACGCAGCATGCACCCCCATTATGTCTTCAAAAATGTGATTAAAGGGCAGGGGATGAAGATATCCCAGCTTAATGCCTCTGAAGTTGGGTATCGATGTGAATTATCAGGTCTAAGAGATAGATTTAGAAAGCAAGGGTACAGCCAGATGGAAATTGATGAAGGGTTGCAAGACTTAGAGCACCTCAGAGGAGGAAGAGCCATACTATTCTGATAGGAATGATCATGATGCTGAAGTTATGAATATCACACAGCTGACAGGGATGAAGATACCAATGTTTTACATGGTAGATAATAAGGGTATTTTTGAGGTGATCAACAATAATTGGGGGGTTCTAACAGTTGATCCCAATGATAGAAGCATTGTGGATGAATATCTGAGATTTAGATATAAAAAGGATTCTCTGTCAACCCATGGATAGACCTGATCCAGTGAGGTTGGAGGGATTAGATACACATCCATGTGGACACTGTAATTTTTGTAATCTTTTAAATAGTAGTGGAGAGTTCGTACACCCAGATACAGGTTGAGGTTATACCTTTAAGTCCATGGCTGATTGTGGGACACAACATGTGGTGTACCTTGCTGTTTGTGATACTTTTCAGTCATTCTATGTAGGGAAGACCGACAGGTCTCTTAGAAATAGAATAAGGGAACACATGTATAGCATTAGGACAGGGTCACCCAACAAGCACTTGCTAAGCATGGTGTTAGGGAATGACCATATATTTAAATTTATGGTCAAAGACAGCATTCAACCCCATATTCGGGGAGGTGACATACACATTTTATCTATATATATGTGTGTGTATATATATATATATATATATATATATATATATATATATATATATATATATATATATATATATATATATATATATATATAGTGAGAGAGAGAAAAAGAGAGGGGCTTATATATACAGCTCATTCTCCCAGTAAGAAAGGTTGGCACACATACGCATACAAATATATATATATATATATATATATATATATATATATATATATATACATATATATGTGTGTGTGTGTGTGGGTACATATGCACGTTTATAGAAACAGCTAGACAAATGGATAGATAGATAGATAGATAGATAGATAGATAGATAGATAGATAGATAGATAGATAGATAAAGACAGGAAAAGACAGACATATTTCCCCTAACCTAGTGGAAAATCCATTGCCAGCTACTTCTGTCACAAAACATTACTCTCTCTACCCTCAGTCCCTTGCATACCCATCATGTTGTCATTTACTCCTCACCTGTTTTCACATTTCACCACAGAAATTTATTGCAGTATATTCACATCAATTAATGTCAGCCACTCTTCACCTACACCCCAACATGCCACCTATAAACACACTACTAGCACACTTTTTACTAGTACCTAACTTGTTACTCAAAATTTTAAATCCTCTCTGCACTGCCTCTTAGATCTTGCAATTGCTAATAACCAATCTCTTTTCTCTGATGTCAGCATTCACCCATCATCATCATTCTGTGATTACTGGGCTGTCAGTCTTCATATCCATTAGCTTTCTGAAGATATTTATTTATTTGTTTGCTTGTTTGTTTATTTATTTATTTATCATTTGTTGACCATGTTAGTCCCACTAGGCTAATGGCCTCTTTTCAGGGGAGACCCAAGCTGGTATTTATACTACTAGGAGAAATCTGACTAGGGCATCAGGGAACCTCCCCAACTTCAAAACCACATATCTTATATGGCTATAGACTGGCCTTACCCATCATATGGTCAATAATTATATATTACCCATAATGAGAAAAACTGAGCTCATGTCATACAAAATTTAGGGGATCCCTCATGCATGGAATAAAGCATTTAATAGCTGCCTTTGTCCATTAGTAGTACAGGGGGCAGCCCTGGGGCAAATTTTCTGTTTTCCATCCATAGATCTAAGTTGTAGTTGAATATAGTCAGGAATGAACTTTGTTTTATGTGGGTGGGGAGTCTGTGCCACGGCAGCAGTGTCCACTGTGAGCTATACCTCTCCCTCTAAACCATTTGTTGATGTTGCAGAAGAGAATCAGCTCATGCAGGACATGTTGTTTAGGCCTTGTATCCTTTTAGTATGGTATCTCTGAGGGCATTCAAGTTATTGCATGTGTCTGGACAGATTCATGTCAAAGGGGGCATTACATCCAATGCAGACACAATCCCTTTGTTTATATGGTGTGCAATATGTTAGAATGTTCTTACAACTATAGACACATGCTAATCAAAAGTTAGGTCATTAGCCACATAAGTTCCCAAATCCCAAACAACTGGGTCAACTCTTAGGGCCATATTGTCAATGTGGTAGTTCTCTGGGGTAGATGATTTCCCAAAGAGTACAATAATGCATTTTTGGCATTTAATTTCATTCTACGATTTTGGCACCAGTTATTTACTTGGGACAAACCTTCCAGCAGAATGGCTAAGTAATTTGGAGATTCAGTGACTGCTCCTATCTTACAGTTATCTGCAAATTAGATCATTCACAGCTCTTTGGTTGTGGCTTTTACTTCAGAAAAGTATATGCCAAACAAGAGAGGTCCCATCACAGAACACTGGTGGAATCTACTGGTGACTGATTTCCTTGTGGAGGTAATTTCCTGTATTTTGATTATCTTTGTCCTACCTGTGAGCTAGCTGGAAATCCAGCAGGTGACACAGAAGTTTATTCTCAATCCTTTTAGCTTTTTTTATTATGCCTGACTGGGGAAATGTGCCAAAAGCTTTGGACAGGTTGAGATATGTGGTGTGTACTGTTTTGCCTTCATCTATTGCTTTGGTAACATTTTCAAAAAAACATCTGCCAGATTGAATAGCATGACCTTCCCTTGATGAATTCAAACTTAGATGGGTCCAGTGTTTGGAGGTTACCTATGTCCTGATTGATTAAGTGCCTGGGTATGTGGAAGGTCCTCCCTTATACATGGTAAAGGAGTGTGGTTAAATCATGTTTCATGCTATTTATGATGCATCCAGGATTATTGTCAGGACCCATTGATGCAGTCTTTTTAGATTTTGATAAGTACTTTTAGTACTTGATCTTGTGTGATAGCTGAAGGCAAGACAGTTTCAGGTTTATCTTGAGGGACAGATGGAGGGGAGAGAAGGGTAAAGCTAGACCTAAATTTATCAGCACAAATGGAACAGAGGAGAAGCATGCAGGATCCTTTTTTGCCACAGGAGAGTGAACTCACCATCCATCAAGTCTCTTTTGCCCTGCTGAACTGATGAGACAAATGATTAATGGACCCCATTTCTACGGAGGAAGAGGAGAATACCCTATTTCCAATTCTGCCCAAATCTTTAGACTGCTTATATGGAGGTATATTCTGGAGCAAAGGCAATGCATGTTAGTCATAGTGAGCCTCTAGAAAGATGTAGTTAGAAACGTTGAGCTGCAGGTACGGTATCCATCAAGAGAGGCTACACATGGGGGACAGTTCTAATAGTAGTAGGAGCAAGATGATTAGAAAAAAAAAAGAATTTACAGTCATTCTTAAATATGCTACCAACACATGTAACACCATATGAACTGCACAAGAAAGCAATTCTGGGCACATTGCAGGTGCTGTGAAGAGCACTCTTGGCTAACATCAAAAACTGAAGCAAAGCTAATTTCATGCACTTTAATTATGCCCTGACTTGGGAATGGGATACATTACTATCAAGGTATATAAACAAACTAAAGATCTGGAGAACTGAAACTGGGGGAATGACCTAAGATTCCTCAACTTTTCTTCACAGGTACTGGTTAAGGCATTTTTGGGAAGACAAAAAAAGTGTTACAGGTTAATCCATGGTGAGTTTTGGCTCTATATTATATCTTCGAAGAGTCAGTTCAGCGAACAGCATTTTACATTGAAATGCCGTTCAGCGAACTTGCTCTTGTGGGGGGCTGCACACCCCCACACCCTCTGCTAATTATATATGCCAACTCTAAGATTGCACTACAGTGAGGAAAGGGCAAATATTCTGATCTTCACTGTACCGCAATCTCACTATGAACAGTTCGCTGAACGGCATTTTGATGTAAAATGCCATTCACTGAACTGAATCTTCGAAGATATAATATAGACCCTGAGTTTCACAACCTAATAACTTCCTAAAATGAGATTTTTGGGGGGACTAGATACAAGATATCGCTTACTATCCTTGTCAGTTGCAGAGACAATGACTTCTGGACCCCCAGATGCCTTTTCCTAGGAAAGTAAGAGAGAATGTCAAGGAGAGTGACAGAAAAAGAGAACAGACATCTAGTACCTAGGTCATCCCTAGGTTTATTTGTGTGTGGTGGTATGTTGTAATACATCTACAATCTAGAATGAATATACTGATTAACCACATTAAAATGATTAGGGCATGCACAATGACAATAAACTGAACAGTGCAGGGGATAATTCATATAAAGCTATTAGCTGAACATGGCAATTTATGCAGGAATCTCCATTTGTTTGAAATTCACAGATCTGAGTGTTTATTATTTTAAGCCAAGGGGAAAAAAGGCAAAGGGGTAGCGCAAGGAGCTTTGCTCCCTCAGAAAAAGAAATGTATATATTTAATTCTTGAATTTCGTCCACAACTCCTACAATGATTTCTGCAATGTTATGTGACAGGTATTTTAAGATTTCTGATTGTTTTACTCTATAATAAAACAGCAGTTCACAGGCAGGTACAATCTTACATTTCAAGTCATATTTACAATTCTGTACTACAGGCCCACAATAAAACTGGTCAGTAGGGTTTACAGGAGTAGAAAGGGTCATTTATTACCAAATGGTTAGTAAGTGGAGTAAAGTAATTTCAAGACAACCATTATCAGACATTAGCTGTGGTTTGCAAAAGCACGTCAGACAGACAGACAGACTGGCATCAATGACTACAAAGCCAATAATATACAGCACATGATATCTGCAAAGAGTAACATATTCTAAATTACTATATAACTAACAAATTCAAATGTTGTGCTGTCTTGTGGCTTGGGGCATAGTTGAAAAGGATCCTTGGATCAGGTCACGTAATCAATAAATAAAGAAATCAATTAATCAAACAATAAATAAATAAATAAATAAGCTAAGCACCTACAAACAATGATACAGCTTTTATGTACACAGGTCTTGGATTAGCACTTTTCCATTTTTGTTTAAAACCAGCTTTAATAGACCTTTACTTCCTAAAATGCAGTTGATTTTAGACTACCGAATTATTAAATAGCAATTAAACAATACATCATGCAAAATGAGAATGTTACACCCACCACCCACCACTGTAGAAAGACCACAAACAACAAAAAAGGCTTTATTTATTATAAAAGCAAATGCCTGCAAGTAATATGCAGTAATGACTGATGTCTCATGTGGGAATTACAGATGAAACTAAGTAGATGAAACAATACAATTTAGTACATAATTTTTCCTCCATAAGTTTCTAATAGTGATGCATAATGCATGCCTGGAGAAATCCCAGTGGAAACCTTTGTTACTAATGTATATAGTTGGCACTGACAAATAATATAGTATAAGAAAATAAAGGTTGCTTCATATCTGGATTTTGTGCAGCATGAACAATCTGCCAGGCATATTTTATTCTGCATGTCATTTACTCCACTTTTGCCGGGGCTTTATTCAATAAGAGTCAGCTAATTTTAAAAGGATGTTTTATAAGCTGCCATACTGGAGTCTGACATTAACGAAAGCTGCTTCTAGTTGCAGTACAGAGTCTAATATATGAAATGCTATGTAATGACCTTTACAAATGATTAACATATGACTTCCTGTTCACACTAAAACTCGGCCATTGATAAGGTATGAGCTGCTTTGCAGAATGAAGACACTAATGCTGCTCTAGTTCTTACAGGCACCTGACCCTAACAACAACATGACAGCATCAAATGTCCTGAGAGCAACAAAAATGAATGTGTCAGTGCCGATCCATTAAACACAGCAATCCAAGTGTTGCCTTTCAAAGTGTATATAATATCCTTCACTGGTCAATTCAAATGCCATTGTCAAGAAGTCATCAACTTTACCTCAACTGAGCCATTAGCTGTGTTGTTTATATTTGATTAGATACTTTTACTCAGCATTATACTCAAGAAATACAAGTAGATATTACTTTCTTAGTTACTGAGGGCTTATGCATTAAATAGATAAGACCCACTAGCCAGAGGTACTTCCCTTTAGAGGTTACTTGATTTGCTCAGAGTCACTGGGTATCCAACTGGATGTTGTGAGAATCAAACAAAGACTAGCCCTACTTACCTGATTTCCCACTCGCTACAAGTATCTAAGCCTTGCTGCTTGTCTGAACTATTCCCTCCATTCCCTCCCTTAGCACAATGCGGTTTTGGAAAAACTTAGTTTTATGAACAGGATGTAAAGGCTAATAAATACACAGGAGAGAAGGCTTTGTGCTCCTCACTGAACATAGACTCCTCAGAGAGCTAAAACTAAAAAGAAGTGAAACTGAAGTGACAGGACATGGATGGAGAATTGTGATGATGGAGGTCCCAAGAGAAAATTGGTGGGATGCAGTATGGATGCACAATATGCAGGAGGGGTGATGGCGGATGTCCCAGAAGGAAACCAATGGAAGGGTCCAGGGATAGGTTGGATGCAGGAGTGGTGATGATGGGTATTACAGGAGTGCAAAGGCACTAACAGATGATTTAAGAAGACACAAGGCACATATAGAAGAGTACAGGGATAGACAGGATAAAGAATAGTCCAGGAGGGAACGGTTAGGAAATTGCAGGTGTTGACAAATTTCTTTCTTTCTTTATTTAGTTATGTATTTATATGCATTTACTAGGGCAATTCTATTGCACTAATTACCCTTTTTCAGAGGAAGCCCATGTAGAATAATTCCATATACAAGGCATATTGGCAGACTGTAAAGCATAAAGCATTGGGAACCTTCAAACACTGGACCCTATCCAGTTTGGCTTTGTTAAGGGCAGATCATGCCTCCAAAACCTGGTGGACTTCTTTGAGACAGTTACCAAGGCTATAGACGAGGGAAAGGTGGTACACATAGCCTACCTAGACCTCGCTAAGGCCTTCAACAGCATTCCCCATTCTGGTATTATAGACAAGCTCACCAGCCTGAACATAAACCCCTACATCACAAGATGGGTTGCCAACTGGCTCACGGACAGAACCCACATGGTGAGAGTTGCAGGAGCTAGGTCCGACTCTAAACCGGTTACAAGTGGTGTTCCCCAGGGCTCTGTCCTAGGAACCCTCCTGTTCAGCATATACTTCTCAGAGGTACAGGCAAACACAGGAGGACTATGGCTGACCAAGTTCACAGATGACTGCAAACTAGGGGCTATAATTGACTCTCCAGTTGACACAGACATCCTCCAAAAGGGTCTCACTGAAACAGATACCTGGTGTCAAAATCATGGCCTCAAGCTAAATGCCAAAAAGTGCATAGTCATCCCCTTTGGAAAAAACAAAGTACCCACAAACTACCACATAGGTGGTAGTCTCCTAAATACGGAAGACGTAATAAGGGATCTGGGGACCCAAGTAGATAGCAATCTCACCATTGATAATCACATTGCCAAAGTGGTTAGAAAATCCTTCTACGTGGCCCACCTAATCTCAAAAGGGTTCGCATCCAGATTAAAAGTGGTCATTGTGCCCCTCTACTCATCACTCATCAGACCCATCATAGAGTACAATGCCCCATTTGGGATGTACCCTACAAAACACCTGCAACAGCTGGAAAGACCACAGAAGTACCTCACCAAGAGGGTCACTGACCTCAAACAGATGCCCTATGCAGCTCGACTGAAGAAACTCCAGCTGTACTCGGTTGCATACCGCCTACTCCAACCAAGAATTGATGGACATTCTCCACCTAAAGAAAACCTTATCCCCTTGAGCCACATGGTCTTGGGATCTAAACCTCACCACAACAATAAATAGGATGTGCTGGAGGGATAGATTCCTGTCCCAGAGACCTCCCATGCTTTGGAACAAGATTCCAATCTACATTAAGCAGAGCTCCTCGCTAACACTCTTCAAAAGAAACCTTGACGAGTGGATGGGAAACAGAAAGTTTACCTTGGGGATCACTTCAGTGGCTCTGCTGGACAGAGGCACAGGGAACTAATCTAAGGGGGCGGCGAAAGCCAACACATTCTGGCTAGGCTTATAAATGCCTTTGGGCAGATAGCCTTGTACCTATCTATGAACCTATGAACCTGTAATAGAGATATCAAATCCATATAAGGCAGTAAACAGCTATGGGGCAGGCAGGATACAGAATGGATGATGATGGAAGAACGGGGAATAGACTGATATAAATGGTGCAGGGGTAGGTGGATGCAGCATGGATAATGTTGGATGAACATTGGGATACAGTTATTATTGCTACCGGGGATGATGGGTGAGCAGGGATTATGCAGATGGAAGGGCGTAGGGAGTGGCAGGATGTAGTATAAATATGATGGATGAAAAGGGATGATGCAGTCGTGATGGTGCATGGGCAGGGAACAATATAAGTGTGGAGCATGAGCAGGGATGATAGAAGTGTGAGGCTGCAGGGGCAGAGAGGACATAGTAAAAATATGATGAATGAGTAAGGGTAATACAGCTTTGAGGGTATAGAGGTGGGGAGGAT
Source organism: Protopterus annectens (assembly GCF_019279795.1). Lineage (NCBI taxonomy): Eukaryota > Metazoa > Chordata > Ceratodontiformes > Protopteridae > Protopterus > Protopterus annectens. The sequence goes on from NC_056746.1 coordinate 904,742,102, forward strand.
GTCATATTAGAGTGATGGATGAGCACAGATGATGCAGGCATGAGGGCACAGGGGTTGGGAGGATGTGGTATTAGAGTGATGGATGAGGACAGATGATGCAGATATGAGGGCACAGGGGTTGGGAAGATGTGATATTAGAGTGATGGATGAGCACAAATGATGCAGATATGAGGGCACAGGGGTTAGGAGGATGTGGTATTAGAGTGATGGATGAGCACAGATTTTGCAGGCATGAGGGCACAGGGGTTGGGAGGATGTGGTATTAGAGTGATGGATCAGCACAGATGATGCAGGTATGAGGGCACAGGAGTTGGGAGGATGTGGTATTAGAGTGATGGATGAGCACATATGATGCATGTATGAGGGCACAGGAGTTGGGAGGATGTGGTATTAGAGTGATGGATGAGTACAGATGATGCAGGTATGAGGACACAGGAGTTAGGAGGATGTGGTATTAGAGTGATGGATGAGGACAGATGATGCAGGTATGAGGGTATAGGGTTGGGAGGATGTTTTATATGTGTGATTGATCAGAAGGGATGACACAAGTAGGAGGGCAGAGGGGTAAAGAGAATGTAAGTGAAATAGTGATGGATGAGCAGGCATGATAAATGTGGAAATGTTCAGAATTGAGCAAGATGTTCTGTAAAGATGGTCAAGAAAGAGTGATGCAGTTAAGAAGCTGCAGTGATAGGGAAGATATTGGGTGATTCATGTGGGAAGGTGTAAGGATGGTGGGTGAGCATGGATGTCAGGGCTGGTTTAGCCAGTGTGCATTATATGGAGTGTATAGCTTCAAGTTGTAATGCATTATTACAATAATTTGTGTGCGTATGATATGCAGTCCTTCTAAAAGCTCACGGCAAGGATACATTTCATGGAGTTTAGATGGTCATTTTTACTGTCTGCCTTATTTACTAGGTTTCATAACAAGCATACAGATATTATATGGTATCCAAACTGGAGAAATATAGCTCCAGTAAAGAATTGTAATTGATTTCAGGAGTTTATGTATCTGAAAATAAAGAAATATAATTCTCACTAGACAAATGCTATAACTGCAATCACCAAGAATTATCTGACTGTAAGGAAATTCAGTAGAAAATTCCAAGCTTTCGATGGAGAAATTCCTTTTTGTTTTTCTTTATTGCAAGTGGAACAGCCAATAAGTCTGAAAAGTACAGCATGTCACATTTCTGCATGTCTCTGGGGAAAAAATAAGTCTATTTAACTTTAAATGTTCTTGAAAAGAAGAATGAAATAACACAAGTTAAAAAAAGTTTAGTAATTATTGTCACACTTTATTTATTAATTAATTTGCTGATGAGGGTAGAGCAGTGATCTTGAAGAACTATTTTCAGGCTTTGTCTAAGGTATACAACCAAAGGTAAACTAAAAACGATGTACATATAATCACAACGCAATTTATACAAGCAGTCACAAAATGGGGCTACTACAAGTGCTCATTTGCTGGTAGCAAACAATGTACTTGCTTGCTTGATGCCACGTACTGTGAATGGCAAGTAGCCTAACTGCTCTTACTTGCCCAGTCCTACCTAATTGCATAGCACTCCCACCACTCAACCCTACAGAGCTACATAGTCCTACCAGAGCCCTAATTTTAACCCTGATGCTCCCACCAGGTTCCTAACCATAACCATAGAACTCCCCACATTCCCTAACTTTGAATTCAATGATCACTTCCTAAATTCAAAATTCTCCACTCCTTACCCACCTAACCCTAAATTCCCAAATTTGTCTCTAAACTTAAAACTCCGCTGCCCCTTCTAAACCTGAAGTCCCTAATCCCTCCCTAAATCTTAAAACTCAACATTCCCACACTAACCCTGAACTTAAACTCCCCTCCCACCCCAAACCTAAATTTCTACTCCTATTCAATAAACCCAAAGTCCCCAATCCCTCTCAAATTCTAAATTCCCCTCCCACTTCCTAAGCCTAGGCCTACCTCCCTAAGTCTAAATCCCCACTCCACATTGTTTTTTGAAATCCTAATCTACCTTCCCACCCCTTCCAACTCCCTCCCCGTGGCTGCCATCCTCATCTGCGCACATAATCAAGTTGCACAAGCAGCAGGCTATGCAAGCTACAAGACACTGAGTGCCTGGTTCTGAGACAGTGACCCACAGAAAAACAATTTATATAGGCAGTGTAAGTACACTAAGGGGATCAAATAGATGTAGTCTTCAGCAGTGAAATTATTAATTAACCATCTGTGTTGAGAGAGAGTAGTTTTAGTAAAGTATGGACATGAGGATAGAAGAAAGAGAGGAAGGGTGATATGATGTGTAGATAAGGTGAGAGGTTTAAAATAAACAAGTCTGAGGTTTAAGATAAAGAAGTCAGTTTAAATGGGAGTAAGTTTTAAAGAAATTCAGGCATCATTGATGAGAATGGGGCTTTTGTGAAGCATTTGTGGCATGCCTTATGGGTCTAGTATAAGTGCTTGTGTTCTGTTAGCTCATGACACGCTTTCTCACTGCCACTTGTTCCACAAAGTAAGTGCTTTAACTCCACTAGCTTGATCTCATTTTGACAATTTAGCCTTCCCAAAACCTGGCATTATTAAACTGTATAGCCCTAGCAAAGCCCTATCTCTAACCTTAAAACTCTCACTAGTTTCCTAACCTGATTCTGTGTTCCCTAACCATAAAACTGCACTCCCACTCACTAAACCTAAAATTCCAGATCACTCCCTAAACCCTAAATCAAAAACTTCACCCTCTTCCTAAACCTAAATTCTTTAATCGCTCCCTGATTCTAAACTCACCTTCTACTCTCTAACTCTAAACCTCCCTTCTCTTCCCTAACCCTAAAATCCTTCTCCCACTCCCAAACTGGAAAATCTTCCTCTTGTTCCCTAAACCTAAACCCCCTTTCCAATCTCTGTTCTAATTTATACTGCCACCGCCTCCCACTCCTCTCCTACAACGGACACACTTATTGCTCAAACTCAAATGTGTTTTGGGTAAGGTGTAGCACCTGCAGGCCTAAATTCATATTTGGGTTTGAGCAGAAGCAGCAAACTGTATGAGTTAAGTCCCTGTCTTGTAGCAGAACCGTGGCTAATTGATAAGAAAAAGCTTTCGGGAAATTGTTTATTGATGAGATGGACTTTATGTTGCCTGAATTGGGAAGAACTTCATTTAGTCATCATATGATCTTTACAATGCACCTGGTTATGAAGATACTACAGATACTGATGGATTAGTATGACTCAAGGTAAAGACTGAATTTGTTGAGTTGTCTGATACATTAATAAGAGGCAGAATACTTAGTGGTAGAAAAAATAATCAAACAAGAGTCAGCTATTAAAGATAATGGATAAAACCGTATCAAAATCTATGGCTTTGTGGAGAGCAAACAAGCATAAGTTTAAAAAAGTTAAATAAAGAAATGAAATTAAATGTGAATCAAATAAATAATAATTGTGACTTTATCTGTGTTTTTATTCTGCAATTGGGATAATATGTCCATATAATGACTAGGATCTATTTAAAAATGCATTTGGTGGAAGTTTTAAAGAATCCCATGCAAAACAGTGTGAGTGAAAGCACTCATTCAACTTTTATTAAAAAGTTATTAAATCATTAAGTTAAATTTTACTATGCTTGTTTTTTTTTAAGTAAGTTAGTTTAATAAAGCTACCTTTGCTGTGGCTTTGCTTTTTGTTGGTGAATACATTTTGTAGATGAACTGGAACTTAACCAGAGACATTCCTATTTACTTTTTTAACTTTTATATTTTTTAATATTTTCTAATAAATCAGAAGATTACTAGGAGTTTGTGATCATGTATAGATTCATCCAGGTTTTCCTATGTGTAACTTTCTAATGAAATGTTTGCAAATGCCATTTAATGACATGTTATAGATCTGACTTTTGTCTGTAGTTATGCATGTACTTAAGTCTGATTAAACTTTAGTTAAAAAAATTCTGCATCAGCTGAAAGGACAGTTTTCCTATTGAAAAGCCAACAATGAAATGCAATCTACTGGTATTAAACTATAAGATATGCCTAGCAATAATTATTTCTAGAGAACAACATGATTTTGACTTCCAAAACAAGAGTAGATTGTCATTTCTGTTTAATTGTAACAGGCTAATCGTTAATCAGTACAAAGATTACTCAGCTCTGCTCCATGTCCTAGCAAAGATACTACTCATATCTTGGGTTCATTCTCTAATTAGATGGTAATGACATACTCAGTTGTTCTGTGCAAGCAAATTAAGCATTGTTATCTCAACAGGGACCATCACTGAGTGGTAGCTAGAGGGTCTGAAAATTTGATCATAACAGCAAATGTAAAGTTCATTACAGTGCTAAACAAGCTATTTAATAAATATGACAGAAGATCTGTGAATTAGCGCATAAGCCAAGTGGAAGTTTACACTACACACACACACACACACACACACACACACACACACACACACACATATATATATATATATATATATATATATAGAGAGAGAGAGAGAGAGAGAGAGAGAGAGAGAGAGAGATGGTTTCAAGCTATTTTGTCAAAAGCTGTTTAATCATTGAGTATTTTGGTTGATTCCCATTTCATTGAACATTGTGCTGCTATTACTGCAAGATTAAAAACTTGTACCTTTTTCCACACTTTTATGCAATGCTCGAGTTGGTATACATATAAAGTTGTGAAGCTGTGGGGGGTACAGTCATCTGCGGAGGGGTGCAGGAGGAATTTTCTCCTTGTAAATAATGCTGTTTTGCTGTTTTACTGTTTTCAACTATTTGTGCATTTGGTTAAGTTTTTTGAAGTTTGTAATTTGGCATTTTAAGGTATTTTGGACTTTTGATGCATGATAATACACTCATTCTTTATGTAGATATATATTTAATATATATATGTGTGTGTGTGTGTGTGTGTGTGTGTGTGTGTGTGTGTGTGTGTGTGTGTGTGTGTGTGTGTATAGGTCATTTCATTTCATTGCATTTTCATCTAATCATAAATCAATGAAAATACTGAAAACACAATTCATCTAAAAGTCATAGGATGAATCACATTTCATAGACAGCTGTATAAGGCTATAGGAAACCACTCCATGTGTGGTTTAAGATCATAGGATCATTGGAATTGGAAAGCAGATTAATCCAAAACACTATCTGCATCTTGCCAATGGCATTCTTATATTTGCCCTCACCTCTAGAAGTTTGATTGTGAACCCACAGTATTTGCTGTATATGAAATGTGATTTCAATTAATTTTTTTTCTGTGGTCTCTGATTAGATAAAAAGACAATTAGATGAAATGTCATACAGTCATATATATATATATATATATATATATATATATATATATATATATATATATATATATATATATGGGTCTATTTTGACCCATCAAAATAACACTTCAGCGAAATTCAGTTTCAGTAGTCCTCGGTCACGAAAGTGCATTTCGCTGGAAATGCACTTTCACAAAACTACAGATCACCGAAGCAGTAAAAAGAAAAAATACACTACAGTAAATTATGGGGGGGGCCAAGCCCTCCAGCACCCCTTACTCCCCCGCTACTAATATATACCAACTCCAAGATTGCACTACAGTGGGGAAAAGGGAGAATTCCCTTAGCCCCACTGTACTGCGATCTCTAGCAACAATCTCAGTGAAGTGTAGTTTCACGAAAGTGCATTTCCAGGGAAATGTACTTTTGTGCAACCAGAGTAGCGAAACTGAGTGTGTTTATCGAGGAAATGTAGTTTTCCAGCCATAAGGGTAGTGCACACTTTCTTTACGGAAGAACAAAGCAAAAAAAGGAAACTAGTTGTACTAGTTGTACAGGAGGAACGATATTGACATACAAATTGCTAAACTAGATTGTTGTCATAACTTCTAACATAAGATCCATGTCAAAGACCACATTGTATTCTTATTAAAAATGAGAAAACAGGATTCAAGTTGGTATTGCTTGTATAAACCTCATTTTTGTAAGTAAAAACAAGCAATGAGCACCTTTGCCCTTGTCAGAGCTTCATCAAATGTAAGTTATACATATAAATAACAAGTAACACATACTTTTCTGTTTTCCACATTAAAAGCCATGTAAATTACAGTGAATGCATTAATCCAAGAATATTTAAACAGATCACATTCAATGGAACAGCGCCACAAACAGTGTGAATTTCTATTGTGATTGGTGCTGTTTACTCCTTATCCAAGTACAAAGTCAATGTGTATCTGACTGTTGATCAATGTGCCTACATCTCAGATAACAAGGTAAGCATCTAGTCCTGCATTTTTGCTGTACTGCTATAGTATATAACAAAACAGATGGTAGGGAGACTAAACTCAGTGTGAAATGCTTTAAAGGGAAAGGGGAGGAGTGTGGTGTTTATCAAAACCCAAAAAAGAATTCTGCTGCTAAGGGCAGAACTGTAATCAACTATGTGTAAGTGTAGGAAGGATTTGCCCTGTATATGTGTGTATGTATAGTATATATGTATATGTATGTATACATATCTATGTATGTAAGTGTGTATATGTATATGTATATACATATATATATATATATATATATATATATATATATATATATCTATATATGAGTCTATATTAGAAAGATGAAACGTGCTTAGGTTGACCCAAATGATCTAACCTGCTAAACCTCGAATGGCCACAACAGCAATTTTTTCCCCTGGGAAAAAAATCGCTGGGCCAACACAAAAAAAAAAAATCTAAACACAAAATAAAGTGGGGGGCTTCACCGTCCACACCACCTGATGTAGGGGGCTGTGCCCCCAACACCCTGCTACTTAAATATACCAACTCTGAAATTGCACTACAGTGGAGAAAATGGCAAAGCCCCAACAATGGCCCAGTGATTTTTTCCCCTGGGATTCTGCAGCTTCGATCAATTTGAGTCAATCTAAGTGCATTTGCTGTTTTGCCATTTCGTCATTCTAACAGCAACCCTATATATATATATATATATATATATATATATATATATATATATATATATATATATATATATATGTGTGTGTGTGTGTGTAGTGTGTATGCACACATACATATTACCTATTTTTTGGCAAGACTCTGTACCTTATGTGTGGCTCATCTCTGACCCTTTCCCCACC